>NC_048290.1:18744026-18794026 GCF_009762535.1 Notolabrus celidotus
GGATACGAGTGATTATGAAGCTTTCAGCCTCGTCATGTTGACTCACCTGGCGATCAGGTAGTCCACCTGCAGCCTCAGCACCTTCTCCATCACACTGCTGTCTCTGATCATGTAACGCAGAGCTCGTAGTCCTGCAGCTCGGACCTCTTTGGCCTCATTCAGCAGCGCTAACCTTAGACTGAGAACAGACAGCAGAAGTATCAGAGCTCCGTCTGCAGCAGAGTGAGAATATGAAGCAGCTCACTCACCACATGAGGATCTCCTCACAGCTGAAGCCCAGTTTCTCCTCGGAGTGACCCACACTACACAGGAGCTGAGCAGAGACACATGCAGAGAGAACAGAGATTAATTCAGTACAGGCCGAGAGAGGGTTCAACTAAAGCTGATCCTCAGCATATCTCGTAGTAGATGGGCGCAGGCTCCAGTCCTGTGTTTGAGATGTTCTCCACCTTCACTGATGTGTTTCAGTTTCACAGAGATAGAGTCAACTCATAACGTCTAAAGCTAGTTATTTAAGATCTCTATAAAGTGCACGCAGGCCTGCTCGCTGTACTTAAGGTCTCTAAAAGTAGTATGGGAGGTAGCGCCTTCAGCTATAAGGCCCCTCTTCTTTAGTATCATCTACTAGTCAGGTTCTGGGAGGCAGACACCCTCTCTAATTTTAAGAGTAGGCTTCACACTTTCCTTTTTGATAAAGCTTATAGTTAGAGCTGGCTCAGGCTTGGACCAGCTTTTAGTTAGGCTGCTATAGGCTTAGGGTGCTATTGGCTCATACTGCTAGAAGAATCCTAGACTGCTAGAAGCTTAGAGTGCTATAGCAGGGGTTCTCAAATTTTTTGGAGCCAGGGACCCCTTACAGGTGAGAAAATAGTCCCAGGACCCCCTCATAATTGTAACACAGATTAAGCACATTAGTGATGTGTCATGATCAAAAGCTGTGGCTCTGAGAGTCGATGCTTTATAGTGAATCAGAAGAGCCTGCTCGCATTGAGAGAGAGCCGGCTCCCAGTTTTTTCCTTTCGCTGCTTAGCTCTCACAGTGCTCAGCCCCAGCTCTGCTCACAGCAGAACTTTGTTTTGATCGGTCAGCATGGCAGCCAATCACATGTGAGGACATAGGATTCAGGTGATGGAGGGGAGGCTGTGTATCGTGGCTACATCTGTTCCTTCCAAGAGGGTCTTCTAGAAGACAGGGCAAATACTCACTGAGAGGAGAAATCTGATCAGCCCATCCAAGCTGAGGCATCTGATTTTTCTCAATGCCAACCTGAGGACATTAATAAAGTTTGCTCGAGTTTGGTTCTGGTTCTGTTTGCTTGAGTTTGTTCTGGTTCTGGTTCTGTTTGCTTGAGTTGGTTCTGGTTCTGTTTACTTGACTTGGTTCTGGTTCTGTTTGCTTGAGTTTGGTTCTGGTTCTGTTTGCATGAGTTCGGTTCTGGTTCGGTTCTGGTTTGGCTCTGGTTCGGTTCTGGTTCCGGTCTGGTTCCGATCTGGTTTTGTTTGCTTGAGTTTGGTTCTGGTTTTGTTTGCTTGAATTTAGTTCTGGTTCTGTTTGCATGAGTTCGGTTCTGGTTCGGTTCTGGTTTGGCTCTGGTTCGGTTCTGGTTCGGTTCTGGTTCGGTTCTGGTTTGGCTTGGCTCTATACTTAAACACTTTCAGAAAATTAACAGTAACAAGACTCACATATCCCTTCGAGCCATCAAATGGTATCATAACAATGGTGTATGCTGTTTTGTAATGACACAGCACAATTTTATAATTTATTAGACATTTATTCAAATTATTTCACGGACCCCCACCCTATGGTTCACAGACCCCCAGGGGTCCCAGGACCCCACTTTGAGAACAACTGTGCTATAGGCTCAAATTGCTATAGGCTTAGACTGCTAGAAGCTTAGACTGCTATAGGCTCAGACTGCTATAGGCTTTAACTGATAGAAGCTTAGACTGCTATAGGCTCAGACTGCTATAGAATCAGACTGCTATAGGCTTAGACTACTCGAACCTTAGACTGCTATAGGCTTAGGCTGCAAGAAGCTTAGATTGCGATAGGCTTAGACTGCCAGAAGTTTAGAGTGCTATAGGCTTAGTCTGCTATAGGCTTAGACTGCTAGAAGCTTAGACTGCTATAGGCTTCCACTGCTATAGGCTCAGACTGCTAGAAGCTTCCACTGCTAGAAGCTTCGCCTGCTATAGGCTCAGACTTAATTTAAATAAGAAAGCTTCATCGAGATTTAAATCTCGTTTTAAAAGTGTCCTGGTTCAGATCAGCAGCAGACATGTAATATAAATCATGGATGAAGCCTTGTCTTGGTCCCTTTGCTCATCTCTCTGAGCTGAACATTCCCTCACGTAACCTGCAGGTAAGACCCCACCTTCTGATCACAGCTGGCCAGTTTAAACATCATGACGTCACGTTTCTTCTCTACCTGTCCCCTGATGTTTCTCACACACCTTCACCAAGTTGTTGAGGTGTCCCAGCTTCCTCATGTTAGACACTTCTCTCTGCTTGGACACGCTCTGAAGGATCTCATGAAGGTTTTCTGCAGGATCTGAAAAACCACACGGGTCAATCTGAACTCAGCATGTTCACGTAAAAAAGGACAGTGCTCACTTCACACAGGTGATCCCTCACACAGGTGAGTCACACTGAAACCATGACTCGGCTACCTGAAACACAAACACAGGTAAATACAGGTACCCACAGCTCAGGAGCTATTCACTCTGTTACAAGCTGCTTGAGGCTGCAGGTTACATTACTCTCATTAACCCTTTATGTGATCATTCACTTTTAATCCATTAGATTAACGTTTGAGAGATTAAAATAATCTGGAGTTTATGATCTCTGAAGATGTGAAGAGTGAGGACAGAAAGTTTATGATTGATCAGGTATTAAATATCTGCTGACTGATTATAACTCACTGACCCGCACGGAGCCGGCAGAGTTAAAGTGTAATCACTGTTAATGTGTGAGCGGGAGTCACAGCCTCACTCTGACACGACAACATCAAAACACACAATGACACAGCATGAAACTACAACGTGCAGAAATAAATGTGTGTGTGTGTCCTCCTGAGGGTTCACTGATCTAACAGGGACACCATCATCATCATCTCTGTAATGAGGACACTTCACATCTCTGATGTCCTGACTCCACAGAGACACTTGAACACAACACTCATACTGAACCTGAAGAGATGCTGAAGTCTTTGAAACAAGAGACAAACTCAAACATGATGGACTCTGCAGAGCCTTTAATACACACACACACACACACACACACACACACACACACACACACACACACACACACACACAGATAGAGAGACGGTTAAAGTGATGCTCAGGCTTCAAACTCACCTCTGTTTAGATCCAGAGGGATGGCTTCCTCTCCGCTTTCATTCCGACCTGTCACAGACACACACACACACACACACACGCACACACACACGCACACACACACACACACACGCGCACACACACACACACACACACACACACACACACACACACACACACACACACACACACACAGTTTAAACCAGACTGTACATCCTTAATGCCCGCGTGTGTGTGTGTGTGTGTGTGTGTGTGTGTGTGTGTGTGTGTGTGTGTGTGTGTGTGTGTGTGTGTGTCACCTCTGATCCGGGAGCTCCTGCTCGGCCGGACTCGGATGCTGCTCACCGCCATCTTTACTGGAGGAGCACTCTGAGGACAGAGAGAGAGTGAGAAAGAGAGAGAGAGAGAGAGAGGGAGAGGGAGAGGAGGGGGGGGATATCGCGAGAATCTGCCTCCTCTTCATCACTGGGACAGAGAGGAAGGACTTCCTCTGACGGAGAAAGGAGTCAGAGATCTCTGCAGGATGAGTTTGATTTAAGATGTCAAACATTATTTATCACAAGCTGCTCACACATGCTCATCACCAGTGTATTTTAAATACCAAATAAAAACTTTTTAAAGTTTTGTTTAATAAAAATTTAGATGAAAGTTTAATTTAAAATAAAAATGTAATGTAAAATAAATTCTCAGATTTTATTCAGTCTGACTCTTGAGATCAAATTTTTACACACAGACCTAAGGATGAGACATTCACTGTAACACGTACATGTCTGACTCTGCACCACACAGTGAATGGAGGGTTAATAAATATGACTTTATATAATCTTCAAAGAAAGAAAACTTTCAATCATTTCAGAAGGTGATGTGTCTGAATGTATCTGAGTTACTGTAGAGATTATAAAGCTTTAGTTTAATCTGTGATAACATGATGATAATCCTGCTCTGAGAATCTGAGAATAAAAACATGTTTCAAGCTGCAGAGAGAAGAGAAGAGTGTGATGAAGAAGATCACTCTGCCAACACGTCCTCCTCTCATCACTACAGGTTACAGTCACACTAATAACCTCAAGATGTTAAACATTATTTATCACAAGCTGCTCACACATGATCATCAGTAGAGTGTATTATAAATAAAATAAAAATAGTTATGTTTAATAAAGAGTTAGATGAAAGTTGAATTCAAATACAAATGTAATGTAAAATAATATTCATGTTTCCTTAAATATACTCTATTCATCCCTATATTATAACATATATTACCATATATAAGATAACATATTACCTTATTGATCCCGGGGGGAATTCAGTTGTTGCAGCAACCCATGCATAAGTACAGTAAAATAAAATAATATCAGTAAAAATAAAAATAGATTTTTTAATTTTTTTTATTTATAACATTTTATTATCATGATAACGTATTGTTATATATACTGTATTGTTGTATATAATGTATTGCAATATATAATATATTGTTATATATACTGTATTGTTATATATAATGTATTGTTAATTATAATGTATCGTCATCACCTTCATGTCCTTGTTAATGTGTTACCTGGCTGGTCTCTGAGCTGCTGTATCTGACGTTAATAAAGTGAGTATCACACAGACCCGTGGGTCTTCTTACATTAAATACAGATTTAAAGAGCAGCTGTGTTTGTTCATTCTCATGTTGAGTGAGTATGTAACAGTCTGAAGCTTGTATAATCTGCAGTAATCTGTGATATAACCTCAGACTAACTGGATCAGCTGTGAGTCACAGGTGAGAGTAGATATATATGTTACTATGGTCTTTAACAGAGAGACTCAGACACCCTGCTGTTTGTGCATCACTCTAAATACCGTCAATATTATAATAAATATCTTAGTGTGAAAATCCGACCGGAAGTGCTCCTTCCTCCTGCTGAGGAAGAGGAGCTGCAGACCACAGAGGAGACTCCACATCCTGCTCTCCGCTCAATAACAGGTTTTTATCCTCTTCTTATTCTCTCACCGTGCTTTACATCAGGACTGATAGGACAGGATCCAGGGTCGATGTAGATCCTGGATCACTGATGGGTGCGTTTATTGATCAGGACGGACAGACAGCTGAGCAGAGCTTCGGGTAAAATCACCGAGGTGTCGATGTTAGCTGCTGACAGGTTCCCTTCTAATGTTAGAGGTGTTTATATGTATATATACATCACACACACACACACGCACGCGCACGCACGCGCGCACACACACACACACATACACACACACACACACACACACACACACACACAGTGAGGCAGCAGGATGAATCCGGCCTGTGTCTCTAACAGCCATCTTTACTCTCACTGAACATCAGCTGATCAGCTCGGATGCTTCAGTGTGTGTGAGGCCGGAGGAGAGACTGTCCCTGTATTGAGCAGGTGTAGTGATCAGGTGTAATGATCAGGTGTAGTGATCAGGTGTAGTGATCAGGTGTAGTGATCAGGTGTAATGATCAGGTGTAATGATCAGGTGTAATGATCAGGTGTAGTGATCAGGTGTAATGATCAGGTGTAGTGATCAGGTGTAATGATCAGGTGTAGTGATCAGGTGTAATGATCAGGTGTAGTGATCAGGTGTAATGATCAGGTGTAGTGATCAGGTGTAGTGATCAGGTGTAGTGATCAGGTGTAGTGATCAGGTGTAATGATCAGGTGTAGTGATCAGATGTAGTGACCAGGTGTAGTGACCAGTTGTAGTGATCAGGTGTAGTGACCAGGTGTAGTTATCAGGTGTAGAGGTCTCTCTATTGCCCGGCTCAGCCCTCAATGGCGACTTTACGCACCGAGCTGTGTGTCTGAGCTGTCATCGGTTTGAGCCACACACACACACACACACACACACACACACACACACACACACACACACACACACACACACACACACACACACACACACACACACTTTAAACAGTTCATCCTGAGAGCAGCTCTGATAATGAACATCTGCATGGTGAGCTGAAACAGGGAGGGCACAGATGATGTCACCTGTTACCTGTGCTTTACCTGTCAGGTCAGCCTGAGCTCCTCACACACACATTCCCTATGTCTGTAACAAACATGATGTCGGCATGTTAAATGTAGTATCAGTGACTTCCTCTTTGTGTTGATGGTGGCGCCCCCTGTGGACGGTGTCATCAGGTGTTATAACTGCCTGACTGTATAAATAATGGACGTAGTCTCCATGACGTCACCCGGCTGTTCCTGAGCACTGTTTTGAAGCCAATCGTTGGCGGCAGCTAGGGGTGTGTGGTAAACCGGTATCAGCACCGTCACCGGTATAATATGTTGCCACAAAATGGATTTTGCAATACCGTAATTACCACGGTAAAGCATTGTTTTCACATAATTTGGGCCAAGTAGTTGTATGTGGGAGATTTACTTACAAGTGAATGCGCATACACTTTTAAGGCCGGTGACACGGAGTCACTGACGCTGTTACTCGAGGAAGTAAACATTTACCGGCGTGCAGAAAGCGAAACAGCCAGCCAAAACACTGCTGATTTGTGGTCCGTCCAGCCGCACCACCGAGCCATATATCAGCCTCACAATACACTATGTTGATAATATGTTGATACACACACACACACACACATCTCCATTCTCCGTCACCCAATCACAAGCCTGCTATCCTGGTCAACACATTCACTGACATCACGTAAAACTGATTATCAACTAATTAACTAACATCATAACTAATTAATAACTAACCCTAGCAAACACCAAACAACCAATCTGTTACAATACAGAGCTGAACAGTTCCCAAATGACTTCTCTGTGTCAGGTGACATGCTTTTAGCAAATTCTGCCAACATACTGTTGAATGGAAACATAAAAATAAGTGTGATGACCACTTGTCCTCCAAAAGCCATGTGACAAACAGAGTGTTGCATCAATAAATTTAAGGATTTCATTAATGGACATTTTATTCACTGACACAAAAAGCACACACTATATGCTGGTAAAATATGTCTAAAGGGTGAAAAACGTAATTCTAAAAATAAAAAAAACGGAATTTGGAAAAAAAAAAAAGGGATTTCATAGGGCCCTATGGTGTGCATGATGACGGACAGTGGGGCAAACATGGTTAGAGCACTGCAGCTCAACAGGCTACCCTGTTTTGGACACAGGCTGCACATCGCTATAGGTAAGTGTCTATGGTCAAACCAAGGTAAGGCAATGTTATTTGTATAGCGCATTTCATACACAAGGGCAACTCAATGTGCTTTACATTAAAACATTAAAAGCATTGGAAAAATTCAGACAAGCATAAAAAAACACAATTAAACTGCGTACACTTACAACACAGAACAAACAGAGCCAGAATCATGTTTTTAAAAGACTACCCCATTTCATGTTGGAAAACCGTGATATAATACCGTTATCGCGATATGAAGGAAAAATACCGTGATATAAATTTTAGGTCATATCGCCCACCACTAGCGGCAGCCATATTGGAAATGCTGAACACATCCAAACTTAGTGTGAGGTAAAGAGGCGGAGTTTGAGCCTCCTAGCCAACAGCTATGTGTTCCTGCCTGTCAATCAAGTCAGTCATGTCCTTATTTGGGCAAAATTCGTAATCTGAATATCTTCTGAACCGTTGCGTTATAAATAAACTCACCTCCAATACAGTGTGTGCCGATAGAGAAATTAGCTACATAGACCCAAGCCGTTTTTTGAACCAGGCTGTAAACATGTTTATTTAAAGATCGGCTCTTTGAATGGGTGTGTATGTGGTTTCCGGTGTTTCTGCAGCCAACCTCTAGTGGACGCTCGAGGAACTGAAGTTTATAACACTTCAGCATGGGCTTCATGTTTCAAGAGCGGAGGTTACCGCTTGGTGCGGACACGTAGATGATGTCAATACAGGAAGCGATCCGTGTGTGTGTGTTTGTGTGTATATCTGCATAAATACGGGCCAGGGTACACACACACACACACACAGACCTGAGAGCAGCCTGAGGCAGCAGGTACAGTTGGAGGAGCATCATGATGTAGTTTCTCTCTGTGATGATGAGTCTGAATCTTCGTCTCTGAGTTTAAAGATGTTTCTGTGACTCTTAATGTCACAGCTGATCCTTCATGAACTTCATGAAGTGTTACTAGAAAGACAGCGTCACTGTGACCTTCAGGGAACAGAAGATGTTCTCTCAGTAGGAACTAATACACAAGTCCGTCTCACAGAGAGACTGAGAGTTCTGTTCATCCTCTCCTCCGTCTGATAAACACGTTCGTTTCACTTCAAGTCTTTATTCTGATAAACTCCCCCCCCTCTCTCTCCCCCCACCCCCCTCTCTCTCTCTCTCTCTCTCTCTCTCTCTCTCTCTCTCTCTCTCTCTCTCTCTCTCTCTCTATCTCTCTCTCTCTCAGGATGTCGGTCAGGATGGAGATGGATATGGGTGGAGTAGCTCGGGCTCCGGTCTCGATCCTCCCTGCTGCAGAGATCAAGTCCACCTTGAAACCAGAACAAGAGAGACCCCGTTGTGCCAGCACGCCGTGCTCCCCCATCAGAGGGACGGTGGCTGGGTACCAGATCCTCCACATGGACTCCAACTACCTGGTGGGCTTCACCACGGGGGAGGAGCTGCTGAAGCTGGCCCACCGGTGGTCAGAGGGGGGTCCAGAGAAGAGCCCGGTCTCAGAGTCTGTGCCGGGATCGGTCCAGACCCCTAAGTCGGTGGACCTGGGAGTCCACCGGTCTTCCCGGGTCTTCAAAGCCAGGAGTCGATACTACCAGCCTTATGACATCCCTGCCTCCAGCGGGAGGAGGCGGAGACGCATGCCCAGCTCCTGTGAGACCTTCCTCAGACCCCCTGCCAATGGGGAGACAGGACGGGGTCTGCACGCCCCCCTACCCCTCTGTCTGCTGAAAGGGAAGAGGGCCCAGTCCAAGTCCTTGGACTACCTGAACCTGGACAGACTGAGTCTGAAAGAGTCTACAGACACAGAGGTGTTACAGTACCAGCTGCAGCACCTCACGCTGCGGGGGGAGCTGCGGGGGGAACGTGTGTTTACCAGGAACAAGACTTGAAGCTGGACCTGGTCCTGATTTAGACCCCCTCTGGGATTAGGTGCTATTTCCAGCTCGCTTTCTTCAACTCAGATTACAGTAGCTCCTGTACGAGGAGTGTGATAATCCAGTTAGATTATCACGAGGGGGGGAGGGGTGGAGGGGTGAAGGGGTGGAGGGGGGGAATAATGTGAATCATATAAACTTAGCAATAACAGGTTAGTGCGTGTGTGTGTGTGTGTGTGTGTGTGTGTGTGTGTGTGTGTGTGTGTGTGTGTGTGTGTGTGTGTGTGTGTGTGTGTGCTTGTGCTTGTGCGTGTGCTAGTCTGTGTGTGTCTTCAGAAGCACATATCACTGAACCTGCTCTGCTCTCTGTCACAGGTCACCTGTTCCCCTGTCAACAGGTGTTTGTGTCAGACTGCACTCCGGTCAGAGCGATGACCTGATATCAGGAAGGTTATTGATTTATTGATCTCTTATCAGAGCAGAGTTTCATCCTCATCGGAGTGAAGATGACCCGTTATTATTAGACTGAACCTATCAGACAGGTCCAAAGGTGTGTCAGGTGTGTGAGGTGTGTCAGGCGTGTCAGGCGTGTCAGGTGTGTAAGGTACCTGATGAGTCTCTTAGTTTGTGTTTCTATTTATTAATATGCTTTAGAAAATACACACCTGTGAATCTTTAGTGTTTTCACAGCAATGCGCAGAGCCAGTGTGTGTTTCTACAGGATGTGTGTATGTGTGTGTCTAAGTGTGTGTGTGTGTGTGTGTGTGTGTGTGTGTGTGTGTGTGTGTGTGTGTGTGTGCGTGTGCGTGTGTATGTGTGTGTGTGTGTGTATGTGTGTGTTCTCTGCAGTGTAGAAACGTTCTGACTACCTGTGGGACTGTTCCTGCAGACTGTGAGCAGTGCGGCTCAGTCAGCTGATCAGTCAGCTGATCACCTCTGCAGTTACCTGTACATAATGAAGCCATGTGAACACCTGTGCACCTCTGAGTGACATCACACTCTTTGATTTTAGTGTTTGATGATGAAGAGGAAACTCGATAGACGGCGCTCCGCCTGATGATCTGAGGACGTCATGGATCTTTAGTTCTGTAGATACTGAGTCAGTCTGAGGAATGACACGTGTGTGTGTGTGACGTGATGAGCCTGTGACCTCTGACCTTTGAAGGGTCACAGTTGGTGATCCCACCTGGGACAGAGGAGAGCCAGGACGTCCAGGTCCTCTACAGATGGACTTTAACTCTGAACTTTGACCTTTATTCATATTTGGATGTGACCACAATGTTTCTATGCTTAGTTTATACTGTGATGTTATTATTATAATTATTATTTTGTTATTATATATATTATACTATTATTATTATTATTATTATATAATTATTATTCAGAATGTTGGTCTAAAGCAGGTTTCTTCATTTTCTTCCTTATGAAGCCGGTTCATTCTGACATTCTAACGTACTAACGTTCTAACGCTCAGTCTGTCCCTGACGGGCCGCTGTGTCCCGTGGTTCAGTCTTCACCTCCTGCATGTTAGTTTGGTCCTGTTTGAATCTTCATCCCATCAGGATCAGATCTTTGTTGAAACCATGCTTCAGGTTTTGAGTCTCTTTAAAGTGACGTGCAGTAATTTTAATATTAGTAATCTTTACTCTCTGCCGTGTTCATGATTCAGCTCTTCATGTGGCCTGACTCCACAGCAGAAGACATGTTCAGGTTTTACTCTGAGTGCTTTCTGTTCAGCTGTTGGCAACTTAAAGAAGCTTAACTTACTGCAAACATCTGAGCGTCAGATTTCCTGAAGAGCGCCACCTACAGGTGATCTTCATTCGCTCAGATATCCTCGTCCAACTTTAAGTTCACTTCTTCTTTAGTTTATTTTAGAAACGTTCAGAGTTCACGAGTTAGGATGAGATCGCAGGTGAGTCTCTACCTGAGGCCGCAGGTGAGTCTCTACCTGAAGCTGTATGTGAATCACTACCTGAAGCTGCAGGTGTGTCTCTACCTGAGTCCGCATGTGAGTCTCTACCTGAGGCCACAGGTATGTCTCTACCTGAGGCTGCAGGTGAGTCTCTACCTGAGGCCGCAAGTGAGTCTCTACCTGAAGCTGCAGGTGAGTCTCTACCTGAAGCTGCCGGTGAGTCTCTACTTGAGGCCGCATGTGAGTCTCTACCTGAGGCTGCAGGTGTTCTTACAGGTGAAGGTTCCAGTCAAAGTGCCATTAATGGTGGACCTGCTGGCTGCACACGTTTCAGTTTGATGCTCATTTTAATATTCTGTAGTGAAACAAGTTAAAGTCAGTTTGATTTAGTGTGCAGCTGTCTGTCCACGCTGACGTGCTTTAAAGTTGAGGTACGTCCGCGCTGACGTGCATCCACACTGATGTGCGTCCACGCTGACATGCGTCCACGCTGACGTGCGTCCACGCTGATGTGCGTCCACGCTGACGTGCGAGTGTTTCTGTAAAGACTCTTATAATCTGATATAATCTAACAGGATGTGTTTCTACTTATTTTATTCACACACACACACACACACACATACACACACACACACACACACACACTCTGTAAACATGAGGTGGAGGTGATTTACTGCTGATATTGAGTATTTGAGTTCGACTTTGTGTAATCTCACAGATTAACAGCTGCTGATTAGATTGATGGAGACTGACTCTACTGCCAAGACCAGGACCCTGATTTAAAGCTTGTAATCCTCTGTTGACTCTGGTTCACCTCACTCTGTCTGTGGATCACTCTTATGCACTCTTATTAAAGCCAAACTGAAGTGTACACCTGATGTAACCGATGACTGTTCAACGATTAAACATCATTTAAACTGAAACTCTCTGAGTCTGTGTCTGTGTGTGATCTTTAGTACACCAGTGTTCCAACTCTTTCTGCTCCTCTTCATAAATGTCTCTACAGCTGATTCGTTTTTGTCACAGCTGTCAGCTGAGTTCTTGGATGGACGGACGGACAGACAGAGACAGACAGCAGTAGGATCTTTATTTGGCAAACATACGGTCAGATTAAACGTATCAAAATCATCTAACAGTAAATTCACAACATAAGGTGCTTTAATTCACAGTTGAATGATGATCCATCAGATTCATCCTGATAAGATCATGAACATTACGGGTCTACAGAGAGTTGAGCGGCCCGGTGTTTGAACAGGGTCGGTCTGAAGCTAAACCAGAGACGTATGGCACACGCTAAAACTGAGAGTCTGAGGTTCAAGAGCTGAGACACACGGAGAAAGAGAGAGACAGAAGCACATGAAAACATGATGAAACATGGAGGGAGGTGTGTGTGTGTGTGTGTGTGTTTGTGTTTGTGTTTGTGTGTGTGTGTGTTTGTGTGTGTGCGTGTAGGTGTGTGTGTGTTCTTGTGTGTGTGCGTGTAGGTGTGTGTGTGTGTGTGTGTGTGTGCGTGTGTGTGTGTGTGTGTATGTGTATGTGTGTGTGAGAGATGGGGGTCAGACTGTCTTCTACATCCGGGTCTCCTCTGGCAGCCGGCTCATGTAGTCCTGCAGGGCCTGATGGAGAGGAAGCCACTTCTTCACGGAGGCCTTCAGAGCGATGATCCACCTAAAGGTGAAAGACACCCCTGTTTATGTTTCATAAACCAATCACAGACCAGGAGCTGCACGAACAGCGGAGTCTTACTCTGACAGACTCTTCATGCTGCCTGCCTCACCTGTTCATGAGAACAATATAAAGTAAGCTCCTCCTTCTACACGAGGGTAGATCTACTTCAAACAGGAAGATGATGCTTCACCTCTGTCTCACTGTGTCCATGTGAATCTAAACGCCCTCTCACATCGGACCCAGAGGTCAGAGGTCAGCGTGTTTGCTCACCGTTTGTTTTCGTCTGGGTTTTCTGCACACAGGTAGAACGTCTTGAACTCATCAGACGGAGGCTTCAGCTCGATGGTGGACTTCTTGGATCCAAATGGCTGCTCTCTCACCAGGTACCCCTGCAGGTAGATCCCACCTGAGGACACACGGCAGAATGTACAGTTATTAACAAACACGTCTCTGAATGATCAGCTCAGAGGACAGAAATTCTAAAACTCTGATAGGAAGAACGTTGGCTGGAAATCTGTTTGTCTGCAGAAACACTGAATAACACTGATGATGTGTGAATTATGAGTGTGTTACAAAAACCTTCAAATCAGGTCTAAACTGAGGACATAGCCTGAATGCAGCCAATCAGAAGAACCTGCACCAGACCACCACACATCTAATCAAGGATCTGACCCTGAATAGATGAGGGGGAATCGGACACAAATGCCGACCACGTGGGGTCTTAGAGTTACTCCAAACTGAATAAAGACTAAAATCACAGACGATCAGACAAAGAGGGGGAAACAAGGGTCAAAACGAAGAGGTTCCTTTAATTCAACAAGCTTTACAAGATCAGGAGGAAACTGAACGCTGCGGAGCAGATGACAGGAAACCAACTGACCGGGAAGACTCCTCAACTCAGAGGCTTCCAGGGACGCCTGAGACCAGAACTAAAAGACCGGGATGAAGACCTGCCCCACTTCAAGAGAACAAGAGAGAGAGGGGCCGCACTGTTGGAGAGGTTTCATGATGCTCAAACACAACGTAGAGAACATGAAGAGATCCTGACTCAGAGGCAGAGCCTCACACAGACCTGCTCCAGACCAGGAATTATCAGACTCACACACCTGTTCTAGACCAGGAATCTTCAGACACACAGACCTGATATGGTCCGATGGTCTGATGGTATGATGGTCTGATCATCTGATGGTCTGATGGTCTGATGGTCTGATGGTCTGATGGTCTGATAGAGTCTGATAGGGTCTGATAGGGTCTGATAGGGTATGATGGTCTGATAGGGTCTGATGGTCTGATGGTTTGATGGTAGTCTGGATCGTGATGTTAGAGAGAGTACCTCGTGCGTGTGTGGCTCTGATCCCGCTGTACATGAACAGGCAGCCGTCCTTCAGAATGCAGTAATGCTGGACCCAGACGTCCCGGCTTCTGTCCATCTTATGAAGGAGTCCTAAACACTCTGGGCTCTTCACGGCCAGCGGGGGCAGGCTGGAGTTATGGAGGGTCACATCGACCCACACATGCTTCTACATCAGGAGGGAGATTAGAGTCAGGATGAGAAACCAGAGGGACACATTCGATATGATCACACAGCTGAGAGTAATCCAGACCTCACCTGTGTGACAGGGTGCACGGCCTTCTCCATCGCTTCCAGCCACCTGAGTTTACAAACACACACGGTCAGCACGTCTGAATCATAACCGTCTGAGTTTATCAACATGTGGAGGTAAAGAAGCTAATGCAGGTTTCTGTAAACAAACTCAGAATGAAACTTTCTGAGTGCTCTCACAGACCCCTGTTTCTCTCTGAGCGTCTTTAAGAACATCTAAAGTCATGTGAGGCTCGGACCTCAGAGATCTGATTGTCAGCGTACCTCTTCATCTCCTGGTTGGAGGTCGCACAGAAGAAGTAAACTCGGTTTCCCTCCTGAGGTCGACACTTAAACGCGAATGGTTTCCCCAGAGAGACATCCAGTCCCACCTCGGCCGCCTCCAGCTTCACCCCCGACAGAGCCTGCCTCTTCCCCTCATCCTGGAACAAACAGGAAGTGACATCAAAAGGACTGTTCCTGTCTATGAACACATGAAGATGAGGATGAGGATGCTCACCCGCTTGTGTCTATAGTAGTAGAGGCAGCAGTCGTGTGTGAGGACAAACCACCTCTTCCTCCAGCCTTTAATCAGACCCGACTGTGTGCGCTTGTGAAGGTAACCTCGACACGCTGGGCGGGGAGTGTTAGGACACAGAGCGATGTCTGACCCTACAGTCAGAGTCAGGATGTCTGGACCTTTAACAGAAACATTAAATTTTCATCAACACAAACAAATACTCAGGTTTCAAACTGTTCAAACAAACATCAGCAGGATGATCCTCCTACAGATCAAACATTGAGGTAGACCCAATGTACGGATCCACGCTGACAGTATAACTTTCCTTTGTGTGTATATGTGTGTGTGTGTGTGTGTGTGTGTGTGTGTGTGTGTGTGTGTGTGTGTGTGTGTGTGTGTGTGTGTGTGTGTGTGTGAACGATGTACCTTGTCTGGCCAGCTCAGCGGCCTCAGAGTGAGGGATGCTCGTCACATCAGTTCCATTCACAGCCAGGACGAAATCTCCTACGATAAGCCCTGCCTCCTCTGCAGCGCCATCTAAAGGACGAAGACAGAGCACACGTTCAGACAGACAGACAGACAGACAGACAGACAGACAGACAGACAGACAGACAGACAGAGCACCTGCTGAGAGGTGAGTTCACTTACTCGTGTCGACCTCGGTCACCACGATGGGTTTAGTGAACTGGATCCTGAATCCCCACGGGTACTCTCCTGACCCCTTACTGATCCTCACGGTTCGCTCTCGAGCTGCGGAGACCAGAGAGGGTTCAGATCAGAGCTGCATTCAGACTCACTCTAACCTCTGAGACTACACACTCCACATGGACCTCCTCAGGTCTCTGAGTCTTACTGGACACAGTTCTGGTCCCGGTGTTCAGACTGGGGGGGATGGTTCCTGAGGGGACCTCGTCTCCCTGATAAATCCAGGCGGAGGAGTGGAACGTTTCCGTATAAAAGCCTCGGTCCTCGCCGTCTCCGGCTGAGAAGTCCATGGAGCGAGTTTCTTCTGAGACTGAGAGACAGCAGAGAGAGATCACATGACACACCTCTCTGATGACATCATCAACACACAGCTGACTGAGTCTGTAAACAACATGTTAGCTTTATAGAGACAAATGCTGTCAAGGTTAGGGTCAGGGTCAGATCTATATCGAGACGCCATCACTGAGAGGAGGGAGCTACAATATACGGTCCTGACCTGACTCCTCGGTGACGTCGCTGGTGATGGAGCTCCCTGCTGCAGAGCTCCACTGCTTGCTCTCTCTGAAGAGCTTCCTCCTCTTGGCCCAGTGATCAGATCCAGAAGAGTCCGCCTCTATATGAGCCACAGGCTTCAGATGCTCCTTGTTGTCCATGGACGCTGTGGATCATGACAGAGACGGTTAGACTGACAGAGTTCAGAGTTCATTTGAGACCAGCTCACAGACTGCTCCGTGACTTACATCTGGATGCGGACTGCCTCTCAGTCCTGTAGGTCTGGCTGAGCTCTCTGAACTCTGAAGCTCTGACAGAGCCAGATGGAGAGAGTGCAGGTCTGTGGTCTGTGTCCTGGGTCTTTGGGCTGCTGTTTGGGTCGGTCTCCTCTGTGACCCTGCTCGTGGTCAGTGGCTCCATGCAGCAGTCCTCCACAGAAGCTCTCCGGTGTTTTACCACACAGCTGTCGGGGGAGAGCCTGGAGTCCACCTGCAGGAGTCTCTGCTGCAGTGCTCCTGGGCAGACGCTGCACCCTGAGGACCTCCTGCTTGTGGGGGTAGCTGGGACTGAGTCCTCTGTGTTTGTGTCGTCCAGCTGACGGTGGAAGAAGTCTGCAGGGTCGCTCTGCAGGATGTGTTCCTCTGAGCCGCTGCAGGACGGAGGGATGACCTGTATCATGAAGGACCTCCTGCTGAGCTCCTCCTCTGTCAGAGGCTCTGGGCTCTGAAGCTCCATCTCCACCATCTCCTGGTCAAACCCGCTGTCTGCTACCTCACACTGGCCCACTTTAAGTCCACAGTCTGCATCGTCCACACTCTCCGTCTTACTGACGCTCTGTCTGAAGTCCTGCCGTCTCAGATCTGTCAGGTTGTACCTGATGCTGCTCCGTCTGCGACTCTCCACACCGACCGGGAACGAGTCATCTGGAGTTTCCTCAGACGAGGTCACGTAGAAGGGACTGAGCAGAGACCGATTCCCGTCCAGGCTCTGTGGGATCTCCCAGACGGGTTTGTGGCTCACCTTTGTGTGAAGAGAACTGAAACTTCCTGCTCCAAAAACAAAGAACCCGTCCTCGGTGTGCTGAGCCGTCTCTGGACCCTCAGCCTGCAGAGGGAGAGAGCACAGCAACAAGGAGGAGAAGGATTCACTGCAGGGGAGCAGGAGGTCCTGATCCTGGATCATACTGAGACCCTCTGAGGTCCCGGGATATGTTTGCCGTCTCTTCTTTGGTATCAGACACGCTTTGTGTTCTACGGTGGAGATGCTGTTGTTCCTGATCCAGGACTTTCTCTGCTGATGGTTAATGAAGTCTTTGATGAAGCTGGATCTGTTGGTGGACACGGACGGTCTCATGAGCGAGGGATCGAAGCTCTCACAGTCTGATAACTGATCGAACGAAGGCGATCGATCGATGGGGCGTCTCAGGTCTTCCTCAGAGGTGGTGTTTGGAGGATGAAGCTCAGCCTGCTGTCGGTCTGTGATCCTGCAGGAGGACAGATCCTGGGCCAGCTCCTCCAGCAGGTTCTGTTTAAAGTCTGCAAACTCTCGGGGGGGCGGGATTTCCCACAGCTCATCAGCGCTGAAGCTTCTCTGGAGGTGTTTCCTCTTCCCCTGAGGTTTGGACTTGAAGACGGGAGGAGGGCTGAGCATCTGTTCCTCCAACATGAACTCTGACAGCGGCTGTCGGTGGTCGCTGCAGCACTCGGGCAGGTTTTGGGCGGCCCACATGGGAGGGGGACTGATGGGTTCTGCACTGCCGACGGAGGTCTGTTCCCCTGAGCTCCCGAAGGTGAACCTGTAGTTGGCGCTGTGATTGGTCCCCTGGTCTGACTCGTTGTTTGGCGTCCAGCTCCTCTCACAGCTGGAGTTCAGGAACATGTCGGCGGCATTGGCGCTCTGGTTCATGAACACAAACGTAGTCTTCAGGCCGGACAAGTTGGACTGAAGGAACTCTTGGATCTCCAGTTTGAGGTTGGACCCGGAGCAGTTGATGTTCATGATGTTGGTGATGGGGGTCGAGGTCGTGCTTTCAGATAAAGGTTCGTGTGACTGCTGAAACGTGATCTTTGCATTTGACTCATCCATTTCATCGACAGAGACGGACGTCACAATCTTCACGCCTTTCTCTTTGTCCTCCGTGGTCTTTGAATAAATGCTCTTCCCCTGGAGTAATGAATTCACGTCATAGTCCTGTTTAAATCTCTTCTCTTTGGGTGGAGCGTGGTTATATTTCTCCTCATCCTCAGATCCTATCCGAGCGTTTTCCTTTCGAAGAGAATCAACTTCACCTTTTTCAACCGTGTCGTCCTTGTAGCCGACACTGTTACTCTTGCTCTGTTTGTGGAAGATGTACGGAGACACGCTCTCTGAAAGACCAAGACAACAGAGTTAGATCTAAAACCACAACTCCCAATACAGACATGATTCTGTAGAGGAAATCACTGCATTAAAAACAGAGATGACTCTGTAGTGGAGAGACTGCATTAAGAACAGATATGACTGTAGTGGAAATCACTGCATTAAAAACAGACATGACTCTGTAGTGGAGAGACTGCATTAAGAACAGATATGACTGTAGTGGAAGTCACTGCATTAAAAACAGACAAGACTCTGCAGTGGAGGTCACTACATTAAAAACAGACATGACTCTGTAGTGGAAGTCACTGCATTATGGCTCTCCTCTTCTTCTTCTTCTTCTTCTTCTTCTTCTTCTTGTTTTTCTTGTTTTTCTTGTTTTTCTTGTTTTGTTGTATCTCATGAGAGGGGTCTGAGTAAAGCCCAGTATTCAGTCACTTGTCCTCTGCAGGTGTGGGGAAGTCCTCTAATTGTTTTCGTGTGTGCAGGTGTGTGAGAAATGTGACTCAGCTAAGCAGCAGATTAACCTCACAGCACGCGCCCCGCCCAAATCTCCAACTCACGTTTACTGCTGCTGGAGCTCTTCCTCCTCCTGCTGCTCCTCCTCCTCCCCCTCTTACTCATGGTGGAGTTTAAATGAGGATCTCTGTGAGGCTGTGAGATAAAAACAGACCGGAGGCAACATTTTAACCTTCAGGAGCTTTAATGTTGTATACTAAAACTTTGACACCTGTCCAACAAGAACCAAAGAGAGGAGGCCTGAACGTGACTATCTCTGTAGTTTACACGAAGTTTAAAACTCAAAGGAAGGAGATTCTATAGATATATTTAGATATATTTAATGCTTTATAAATAAATATATATATTTTGATACTGTTTATATTTAAATATATTGAATAGTGTATATATTTATATATATTCAATAGTGTATATATTTATATATATTCAATAGTGTATATATTTATATATATCTAATAGTGTATATTTGAATATATTGAACAATATATATATTTATATATATCTAATAGTGTATATTTGAATATATTGAACAATATATATTTATATATATCTAATAGTGTATATATTTATATATATTTAATCCTGTTTATATTTATATATATTTAATAGTGTATATATTTGAATATATTTGATAGTGTATATATTTATATATCTAATAGTGTATATTTTTATATATATTTGATAGTGTATATAGTAGAGAGAGGGTTGGTGTGGAGCAGGATCACTGGTGTTCAAACTAACAGAATTTGGCTACTCCATCAGACAGCTGCTGCCATCAGATCTCATTAAGCAGCTGCTCTAAAGCTGATCCATCCAGTCTGAATAAATCACTATCAGCTGATTCGTCTCCATCATCATCATCATCATCATCACCATCATCATCATCATCACCAGCATCAGATTATTCTCCTTAACGTCAAATCATTTCAACAACATACATGCTAACAGTACACAGGCTCTCCATGCACGGCAAACCCACGCTACAGAGCTATCCATCCATCATCCATCCATCATCCATCCATCATCCATCCATCATCCATCCATCCATCCATCATCCATCCATCATCCATCCATCCATCCATCCATCCATCCTTCCATCCATCCTCCATCCATCCATCCATCCACCCATGCATCCATCCATCCATCCATCCATCCATCCATCCATCCATCCATCCATCCATGTTTATCCCACACACAGTCACACTTCAGATTTAAAGGAGCAGTTCAGAGTCCAGCAGGTAAAATCGGAGGTGAGGGGACGGCAGGTTTAAAGCTCAGGACGATCTGTGGATCAAAAACTTTCCTCAGGAACTCAGACTGACTCACCTTCTGGTTATGGTCCCTGTGGTCTGCTCTCAGACCTGCATGAATCCTGTATGAAGACCGTTGTCTGAATCCTGTATGAAGACAGTAGCCTGAGTCCTGAAGTCCAGTGCCAGCCGGTCCTCCTCTGCGTCTGTCTGTGCGTCTCAGACTGCTCCACTTCTTATTGATTCTATTCTGACTGTAAAGCAGCTTATTACCTGTAATCTGATGAGGCTCAGGTGATGTCAGTGTAAGGCCGTTTATTCATGGCTGATGAGGCTGCTGCACGCTGAATGAGAGCGATTAAAGGAAGAAGACTGAAGCTCTTTAGATGTGTTTTATATGAAAGAAAAGAAGTATTATTCTCTTCCTCCTCCTGAAAACTCATCATCATCCTCTCTGTACTGAACTCTGCTCATTCTGTACCAGCTAACCACAGACTGTGTAAAGGACCTAACAGCACATACCTCATGTGAAGCCATAATTTTGCAGTTCCCCCTGCTGACTGTCTGCAGTATAGGTCATGAGCCCCGCCTCCTCCATGTTAACGGATGGGACATGGGTCCCCATTGTAAAATCAAACACAGGTCAAAGAATGTTTGTAAAACATGGTTTCTGTCATTATAGTTAGTTCTTATCGTGCTGATTTATGTCTCAGTGTTCATGTTTCTGTTTACTTTGAATTAGTTATTGATGATATAAAAAGAGGGATAAAGACGGATCAGTTTAGATCTGACTCTTCTTTAGAACGTTGACTTTTCTCTCCGAATTCTGACATCAAAGACAGAATTCTAAAATGTTGTCTTTGATCTTAAAGACAGAATTCTAAAATGTTGTCTTTGATCTTAAAGACAGAATTCTAAAATGTTGTCTTTGATCTTAAAGACAGAATTCTAAAATGTTGTCTTTGATCTTAAAGGCAGAATTCTGAGAAAAGGGTGAGACTTCAAAATAAGTTTTCAGGCCCCTCTCCTTTGGAATCATCTACCAGTCAGGGTCCGGGAGGCAGACACCCTCTCTACTTTTAAGAGTAGGCTTCAAACTTTCCTTTTTGATAAAGGTTATAGTTTGAGCTTGCTCATGGTTGGACCAGCTCTTATTGATGCTGCTATAGGCTTAAACTGCTATAGGCTTTGACTGATTTAGGCTTACACTGGGAACCCTAACCCTGACTTCCAGCCCTCCAACCCACTTCCAGATTGAGACTGTTTGAGGTGTATTATTTTAAGGTGTAGAACCCCGTCCTGCCACTAGAGGCAGCTCTGAGGTGGATGAGACAGGTAAAGGTGCGTTCAGATCAAGTAGCCGACTCCACAGTGTGATGCTTTGCAAACACTTTATTACACAAATTACATAGTTACTGAAAATAGTACTCTTGCAGCAAAACCAGTGTGTCACAATAAATATCAGAGAGCCAACGTGTGACTGCACATTTCTACGGCATGCCATAAAGGACATCATTCATCCACTCACACGCCGCGGCAGACTGAGCGCGGGACGCAAAGAAGCTGAGAGCAGAGACGATGTAGAGAAGGAAGAAGGTGATGAGGTTTTGTCAGGGGTTCAAATATCAACTGGATGCAGCATTCTTTTTTGTGTGTGTGTGTGTGTGTGTGTGTGTGTGTGTGTGTGTGTGTGTGTGGTCCTGAGAGTTTAACACACTCTTTGTGGAGATTGAAGAGGGATTAATTATTTTATGTGGAGCAGAGTTTAAAAATGAACAATGGATCAAAATGCTGTTAAAGATCATTTATAGACTGTATATGAGAAGTGGGCGTGGTCATTATGGGCGTGGTCAATGTGACATCATCTTTGAGCTTCAGTTTGGCTTTTTTTCTAGAGGCAGAAGTGACCCGTGATCAGACCAGAGAACAGAAACATGTCTACTCCTCTCTCCCAGGTAACCACCTGTCAGTTGCAGGTGTCCCCTGTCTGACTCCTCCCCCTCTCTGACTCCTCCCGCTCTTCCTGCTCTCTGTGACTCTGATCATCATTCACAAAATGAACACCATGCTGTGTTGAAGAAGAAACTAGAGATTGAGACCATAGGGTCATTAGTCTTTACTGAGGGAACAAATAAGCTGAGGAGGAGAAGGAACATTTACTATAGACTGATATACAATCAGAGGAGTCGCCCCCTGCTGGACGTTAGAGAGAATGCAGCTTTAAGGCACTTCTGCATTGGCTTCACTTTTTGAAATTGGCAGCCCCGTCCAGCTCTCATACACAGTCTGTTGACACGATGCACAGGTGTGTTTCAGGTTTGAGTAAAGAGATGTGTGTGAGTCTGAAGGCGATCCGTCTCTGAGTTCATATAACTCCTTTAATCCCTCAAATAATCCAACATGAAGAGTTCAGACTGTAGAACAGCTGGAGCTACATCTTTACTGTCAAACTACCGTTTAAAGCTCCTGTGAGTAACTTTCACTGGGTGTCCATAATAGCGCCCCCTGTGGACAAAGACGTACATCACATCATGCTGAGCAATGACTGATGATTTAATCTGGGCTGTTCAAAGTGAACATCATTAATGTGTCCGTCCTGTTTGCGTGAGTCAGACGGCTCAGCGCGCACAATGTTTGAGTCTTTAAACACCTGATGTTTGAGGGAGCAGGTGGATCAGACGGTCAGGTTCATATAAACACCTGGTTACTGCCGGACACACCCGACACACCTGACTCATGATGTACGAATGTAAAGGTGATTAAAGTGGCGCTCCTAGTCCTGGTGTGAGTGTTGGTTTCGTGTGCAATGTGGATGTTGAGCGACAGAATAAAGTGACATGGCAGCGTGGTGATGTGGTGGCTTGGTGATTTGGCGGCGTGGTGACGGGGTGACATGGCGGCGTGGTGACGGGGTGATTTGGCGGCGTGGTTCATTGAAGCTACACTGAGCTCCTCTGTCTCTGTGTCCTCTCAGCCGATGTCGGGGGGCCAGGTGTGGGACAGGTACAGGGCTCAGACTTGGCTGCTGGACATGTTTGATTGGCATCTCTCTCTCTCTCTCTCTCTCTCTCTCTCTCGCTCTCTCTCTCTCTTTCTCTCTCACACACACACATAAATATACATATATATGATATAATATCCATTCTCTGTTCACTGGAAGGTCATCAGTAATATACAAGCTCTACTAGCAGCAGCAGTTTCTCTCTGTGGTGCATTCAGGCGCTAAAAAGGCAAAATAATAGAAAAGGCACGAATGAGTGAAATAAAGGAGGTGAAGAAGAGTGACTGTGACGAATAGGAGGGTGCAGTAACTCAGGATGAAGGTTAAACTGTGAAAGGTAATACAGAGCTGCTCAGGTGACTGCAGCAGCTATCAGGTACTTCAGGGCTCTGAGGACGCAGTGATCTCTCTGACCAACAGGGGGCTGTTGGCAGTTCTAATGTCTGCTGAGGGAAACAAGCTGTCCGACCTTTTAACCAATCAGCACCTCCTGTATAAACTTTAAGGTGAGGTGTAACAATACTTCAGAGACGAAGACTGAATACTACACCCTGTTTGAACAGCAAGGGCGCGTCTGCCTCTGACTCCTCATTGGACGTCATCATGTCTCCTCTGTCAGGTGTTCAGACACGGAGGCAGCAGGTGGAGAGTTCATAAACAGCCAGCACTTGAGCGTCCTGATGGAGGAGATTTAAACTCTGTGAGTCTGAGACCACGAGCGAGAGGACAGCGCTTTACGTTTAAAAACTGGTAAAGGATCGGGTCGTAGAGCCAGCGTGCTGAATCTAACGCGTCTACGACTGTCAGCTGGTTTAAAAGGCGGAGCAGGGAGACACAGACACACCTGCTGCTCATGAACGCAGACCAGTTGAGACCTGAACCACAGAGTGAGAGATCTCAGCCAATCAGGTCGCTGCTCTCTGTGAGCTCCCCCTATAGTGAGGGGCATTCAGGTGTCCCCCCTCTAACCTATAATCATGATAAACAGGCCGGTCACAGGGTTGTTGATGAGTCAGAGCCCTGAAGGTCTCTTAAGTCTGTTAGTGCAAATAGATCAGCTGACTGGATCGGTCTCAGTCTGAGGAACATTCAGCAACATTTAAATCTAAGTCCAGATTCTGACCCTCACGAGAAGATGGTCCCTATAATCCTGAAGCTGGAACATCTCTAAGGCCGGGTCTGACAGTAAGTCTGGGTTTGGGTCTGACAGAGTCTGGGTCTTGGTCGTGGTCTGGGTCCTGGTCTCAGAGGGAATGTTGGGGTTAAAGTGAAATGTTAGACACAGGTAAAATCATACAAATGATTGGTATGTACATCGATCTTTAAATAAAGATGGCCGCTACACGACAGATAATTTTGATGATGGACGACACGAGGCCTGTTAGCGAGGGGGCGGAGCCTAAGAGGAGGGCTTGGGCGGAGGAAGAGCGGAGTACTCCTCGTTCTCCGAGTCACTGCTGTCCTCCTCCATCCTCTCCTGATCGCTGCCCTCCGTGCTCAGCTGGTCGAAACCCTGACGGCTGTAACCCTGACGAGACGCGAAGAAGTTCCCCAGGTTCAGACCACCCACCGCTTTACCTGAGAACACACACACACACACACACACAGAGAGACAGAGAGAGACAGAGACAGAGACAGACAGACAGACAGACAGACAGACAGACAGACAGACAGACAGACAGACACACACACACACACACACACACACACACACACACACACACATATAGAGAGAGAGACAGAGAGAGAGAGGTGAGCAGTCACACCTGCAGTGTGTTTGTTTCTGTAGTTATGTTTATATTCATGCTGATGCTCTCTGGTCAGGTTTATTGATCATCTGCAGGTTTCACTGAGACGTTTCCTCTTCAGGTAGAGTCAGAGTTCAGCTCACCTGTTACCTGCGTCTCACCTGAGAACAAGTTTTTTTGAAAAATTATTGACCTCTTGAAGGGCTCACCTCGTATTTTCCCCAGGATCCCTCCCACCGTGCTGGGGTCAGACTTCACCTCACACCGGTCTGCAAACACAAGATTCAACACCTTTACCTGAGAACTGACACACGTGACATCACACCTTTACATCAACATTTCATCTGTCCCTCTGCTCACTGTATGTGTGTGTGTGTGTGTGTGTGTGTGTGTGTGTGTGTGTGTGTGTGTGTGTGTGTGTGTGTTTTGGGGGGAGTGTTAATACTGAAGATGAATGAGAACGAATCAATACTGAGCCATCATAAGCCCCGCCCCCTTTCACTATGTGCTCCAATCAGAGTTCAGCAGACTGAAACCTCCCCTCCACCTGTGTGACATCACACGCTGTTAGCTCAGTGTGTGCGTGTGTGCGTGTGTGTGTACTCACTGTTCTTCCTCCAGCAGATGAAGAGTCCGATGGAGATGACGAGCAGCAGAGGGACGAGCAGCAGGGTGGTGATGACGGCCGGGAGGACTCCCTGCTCTCTGATTGGCTTAGCCTCGCTCTTCTTCTTCTTCTTCTCATCCTCTTCGTCCTCTTCTTCGGTCTTCATCAACTTCTGCGGAGGACGAGGAGGAAGAGGAGGAGGAGACGCGTTCTCCTTCTCATGGACGGCTGTCGTCTTGGAAACGTTGCTCTCTGGCCTCACTTTTGTCTGAATGATCGTCTCCACGGCTACACACACACACACACACACACACACACACACACACACACACACACACACACACACACACACACACACACACACACACACACACACACACACACACACACACACACACACAGGTTCAGTTAGTACCCTCTCTATGCAGTTTAAAATAATCTGAGACTCAAACATCAGAACAGGAAGTTGTCAGGTCCTGGTTCCACCACCAGGGGTCCCCACAGTCAGACTGAGCAGCTGCTGCAGACTGTGATCTGGACTCTGTGACAGGTTTGTGGTCAGACGAACACAGAGTGAACCCTCCTCAGACCCTCTGAATCCTCTTGAGACCCTCTGAATCCTCCTGAGACCCTCTGAACCCTCCTCAAACCCTCTGAATCCTCCTCAAACCCTCTGAATCCTCTTGAGACCCTCTGAATCCTCCTCAGACCTTCTGAACCCTCCTCAGACCCTCTGAACCCTCCTCAGACCCTCTGAATCCTCTTGAGACCCTCTGAATCCTCCTCAGACCTTCTGGATCCTCTTGAGACCCTCTGAATCCTCCTCAGACCCTCTGAACCCTCCTCAGACCCTCTGAATCCCGCTCAGACCCTCTGAATCCTCTTGAGACCCTCTGAATCCTCCTCAGACCTGCTGATGCACAAGTATGTAGTGCTCATGTCTGCATCAGCCCCTGCTGCGTAGGGGCGACACAGTAGTATAAACCATCCCTAAGGTCTGAAAGTCTGCAGGTGGTCTGAGGTGTATCTGTGTTTGAGTACCTCAGACAGGTTCAGCCTGTTACTGACTCACCTGTGATCTCCTGAACCTCGATCCCTGCCTTCTTCACGGAGCGGTGAGACTCTGAAACACAGAGAGGGAGAGGAGGAGTTTAAACCTGTTCATGGAACGAGGGAGTCAGAGTTCCAGTCAGCAGTGACTAAGCCCAGGAGAACGTCTCAGAGTTCAGGTTCTTGGTTCTTACTTTCAGCGGTGAACTTGAAGACTCTTCTACTTCCTGCATCTCCCACGAACACACTGCCGTCTCTGGTCTGAACGATGTCGTGAGGCATCTTAAACTCCTGAAACATAGAGAGGACATATCGCCGGGTTTAAAGGGTTTAAGATATCTAAAGGTCTGTTGTGTGTTGGGGTTCTTCTCTGACGCTGATTTAAACTGACGTGTTGATGTGTGAGTCATCACAGTCTCAGCTGAGGAGAGTAAACATGAGAAACCTCAGAGTGTTATGGGCTCCAGGACATACAGAGCGGACACACACAGGTAATCCAGACCTCTGACCCTCTCTAACCTCTGACCCTCTCTGACCTCTGACCCTCTCTGAAGTGGTGGGCTGTTTCCGAAATCGCCTACTATACTAGCAGTACGTACTGATATGTCCAAAATTCAGTATGTAGTAAGTAGTATGTGAACAAGAGCAAAATCTGCAGTATGCCAAAACTCCCCGGATGTCTACTGATTTGGGAAAATATCTCAGTATGCATCGGACCAGTCTGCCTCGCGTACTGTTTCCCATAATGCACAGCGCTCGTTCTGCTTTTTCTTTTTCCTCATTTATTGACGTGAGGAAATCCGTTTTTGGGTGCTGTGAAAGTTATCAAATTACATATAAACCACTTCCTAACTTTTTAAATCATAAATGGATGCTAAATAAGCTTTTTATTTATCGGCTTCGCCGTTGTTTACTTCCGCTTTCTGAAACCGGAAATCCAGCGAAGTCTGGCTCAGCATGCTGCATGACAGATAGGGCAGAACAGTCATACTACATACTAAATTCAAACGCAGTATGTAGTAGGCAATACCTACTGCCTACTACATTAGTAAGTAGTATGTAGCAGGCCGTTTAGGAAACAGCCGTGGTGTTTGGCTGCTGTCTGTCGGTCACAGATGGTGTCTGACCTCTGGATTACTCACACCCTCAGCCTCCTGATCAGCAGGTGAACTCAGGTAGACTCAGGAGGAGAGGACATGTCCGGATCAGACGGATTACAGAGGATAGAATGAGGACAGAGCGGAGGAGGAGTGTTAGTCCTCACATACTGACCTCCACATACTGGTGAGCCAGTGAGAGACTTCATGTTGAGTTACAGCACTGAGAGTCATGTGTGTGTGTGTGTGTGTGTGTGTGTGCGTGCGTGTGTGTGTGTGTGTGTGTGTGTGTGTGTGTGCGTGCGTGTGGGTGTGCGTACCTTCTTCTCGGGGCTGAAGGTGTCCAGGATCTCCTTGGTGGAATAATTAATAACAAATCCTCTGACTGGAGTCAAGCTGGAGAAAGATTCACCGTTTACTGCGAAGATTAGACCGCCTACACACACACACACACACACACACACACACACACAGAAACACACACACACACACACACACACATACACACACACACACACACACACACACACACACACACACACACACACACACACACACACACACACACACACACACACACACAGAGAAACACGCAAACACGCACACACATGCAATCACACACACAAAGAAAATATCTGGTTAAGGTTTGTTTCTCTCTGAGACAGGATTAACACACCATGAAAACGCCATCAACATGCCATGAACATGCAATGAACACGCGATTAACACACAATAAACTCACGTTGTACACCCAATGAACACGCCATGAACACGCAATGAACACACCATGAACACACTATGGACACGCAATGAACACACGATGAACATGCGATGAATACGCGATGGACATGCGATGAACAAGCCATGAACATGCCATTAACACACAATGAACACAAGCTCTCTGCACTCTGTCTGTGAGAGCGGCTCTCTAAAGCTCCGATGGACAGAGACCAGGACTACTGGCAGCTCAGGGACAACTAACAACTCATGATAACAGATTCAATACAGTCAGAGACAGAGGGGAGGAGGGTTAGAGTGATGAAGGGATGGAGTGATGAAGGGATGGAGGGATGGAGGGATGGAGAGATGGAGTGATGGAGGGTTAGAGAGATGGAGAGATCTGATAGAGCTACAGAGAGTGGTCTGACCTCCTGCGGGGCTGTACGTGATGGCGAACACCCTTCCTCCAAACTCGTCTTTCTTGATCTCCTTCACAAACTCTCCTGTCTCTGCGATGAAGCACTGGATCCGTCCGTTCTCTCTGTCGGCTACACACACTTCCTGCCTGTCAGGGAGGAACGCCAGGCTGTGAGGGACGCGGAACGGAGCACGCCGCCTCCTGTCAGACGAACCTGCACACAGGGGAACACAGGTGTGATGATCGATGGTGTGTCTGTTTGTGTGTGTGTCTGTGTGCGCTTGTGTGTGTGTGTGTGTGTGTGTGTGTGTGTGTGTGTGTGTGTGTGTGTGTGTGTGTGTGTGTGTGTGTGTGAGGTCACTCTCTTACCTGCTCCCCACTTGGACAGGTACGTCCCGTCAGCAGAGAACTTGAGGATGCGTGCATTGCAGTATCCGTCGCTCACATAGATGTTCCCATTCAGCGGGTCCTCAGCCACGTCGGTGGGCTGACAGAAGTGTTCGCTGTCACTTCCCGGAGTGAACGCCTCGCCAAGTGTCAGCAGGATCCGGTCCCTGCCGTCACCGCTCACCTTCAACACCTGAGGACGAGAAGAGAGTCTGAGCCGCTCCTGACAGACGGCGACTCACCTGAGAGAGAGAGAGAGTCTCACAGGTGTCATCGTGTGCTGAGTGATCTCACCTGGTGCAGAGCCACGTCCGTCACCCAGTAGTTGTTGTCTTTGTCTGTAGTTATTCCATGAGGCAGATAAAACCTGCACACACACACACACACACACACACACACACACACACACACACACACACACACACACACACACACACACACACACACACACACACACACACACACACACACACACACACACACACACACACACACACACACAGGTCATGAACACATATTCAGCTCTGTTCTTAAAGAGAGATTTATATCTAGGTGATCTCAGGTAACGTCTACCCTCAGTAACGTCTAAATCTCGCCCTCAGGTCGCTCAGACCGACTCACATGTTTCTGCCGGATGCCTTCAGGATACTCCCTTTAGCCGGATCCACTACCAGGATGGTGGACTGCTGGATGGGACCCAGAGATTGCTGCTGGTACCGAGCCTGACCGTTGAAGGATCTGAGACACAAGAAGGACGAGTTAGAGGATCCATCACAGGAGGTTAGATCTAGAACTGAGACCCACAGGAGCCAGGTCTGATGTGGATCTATGTAACCTCTGTGAGGGTCAGGGGGTCAGGGGTCAGATGGTCAGGTATATCAGAGCACACCATCATTCTGCAGAGATCACCTGCTCCTAGACTGAGCAGACCCCGTCTGTGGAGGCTCACACCTCACCTGAGCTGTCTGCAGTGTGACCGACAGCTCAGGTGAGGGTCACTCAGGTACACAGGTGTGACTAATGGACTCTCTTTAAACAGATCATGATGTGTGACGGGTCAGAGACTCACTCTGCCCCCCAGGCGTGATCTCCTCGGTGGAAGATGACCAGGTTAGAGTCCGAGTCCAGAGCCAGTCCTGATACCTGACCCAGCTGGAGGGAGCTCTGAGGCCACAAGGACACCTGCTCCAGATGAGTGTCTGCACAAATACACACAGAGATACACATGCAAACACACACAGGTACACACACACAGAGGTTGTGGTTACTATGTGGATCAGATAAAAACAAACACTTCCTGTTTCTCTCTTTAAGCAGTCTGGATTCATCAGTCAGCTGATCTGCAGGTGTGATAACAGACTGACTCTGTCCATGGTGCTGAAACTCTGCATCACACACCTGCTCACCTCACCTGAGAGGAGCACCACTCAGGTCACACCCGTCCTCTCACACCTCTCACCCCCTTCCTCTCACACCTTCCTCTAACACCCGTCCTCTCATACCTCTCCTCTCACACCCTTCCTCCCACACCTGTCCTCTCACACCTGTCCTCTCCCACCTGTCCTCTCACACTTGTCCTCTCACACTTGTCCTCTCACACCTGTCCTCTCACACCTGTCCTCTCCCACCTTTCCTCTCACACCTGTCCTCTCACACCTGTCAGGTCTGTCAGAGGACAAATATCACACACACACACACACACACACACTGCCGTCAGCTGTTTGAGTCTGGGATGAGGAGATGAGGAGGTGAGGAGATGAGGAGATGAGTAGATAAGGAGGTGAGGAGGTGAGGGGATAAGGAGTTGAGGAGGTGAGGAGATGAGGAGATGAGGAGGTGATGAGATGAGGAGGTGAGGAGGTGAGGAGGTGAGGAGGTGAGGAGGTGAGAAGGTTTGGAGATGAGGAGGTGAGGAGGTGAGGAGGTGAGGAGGTGAGGAGGTGAGGAGGTGAGGAGGTGAGGAGGTGAGGAGGTGAGGAGGACTGCCTCTTCAGGTGAGTCCACACAGAGACTGGACTGTGGGGATTACGGGGGGATGATCCAAGCTCACGCAGAGACAGCATGACCCACCTGGACCTTCAGAGACAAGCTGGCTTCGGGAGGGGTTGTCAGCAGACTTGAGCTGATGGAACCTGTGGACTCGGTCCCTCACCAGAACCGGGTCCTCCCTGGTCTGGAAGGCCAGTCTGGTGCTGGGAGAGTCCGGGTCTTTGTCCTGCATTAAACTATCGATCTGAGCCAGCAGCTGAGCCTGCGCTCGGTGCATCTCCCGAGGAGTGAACTTATGAACGTGGACTACGTCCTCGCTCTGTCCTAACAGCTGAGACATCAGAGAGAAGATGTCACCTGCACACACACAGAAGGACAGGTGGAAACAAAGGACAGGGTCAGGGTCTCAGAGGATACCTTGCTGCTTCTTCCTCTGAGACCAGTGTAGAGTCAGGGTCTCAGAGGATAGACCGCTGCTTCATCCTCTGAGGCGTGACAGAAAGTTCAACGCCCCTCTCTGAGGACTCTGAGTGGACAGGTAAGAGTTAACTCTGAGGATGGAGAGGTGTTAACCAGCAGGAAGTAAAGAGAGAGAGAGAGATTAACACACACACACACACACACACACACACACACACACACACACACACACACACACACACTGCACAGGTTCTCAATGAGCTGGACGTCTGACTGAATACATGAGAGGAGACGTCTAGAGGTTGATGGATCAAGGAGTCAGGTCTCAGACTGACCATCAGACGATCTTTGGAGCTGAGTCACATTGTGCAGCAGAGACAGAGACAGCTCCTCTCTGCTAAACCAGCTGAAAGAAACACAGAGCTGCACATCGTGAACTCACCCTGATCCTGATCCTGCTCTGCTGGGTTTTTCTCCAGCCCCGCCTGGTCATCCTGTCGGTCTGAGGAGGAGAGAGACCGGTCAGAGCTCACAGGTGTGTCAAGAGGAGGGTCAGCTCTACTCATCCAGATACACACACACACACACACACACACACACACACACACACACACACACACACACACACACACACACACACACACACACACACACACACACACACTCTCTCTCAGAGGGGCGTGTACCTGTTGAATGTCCCATGTGCATCATGGAGTTCATGTGAGACGGACTGACGGTGATGGGGACATTGGCCTCGACCGGGATCTCCTCAAACAGGTCTGCAGAGCCAGGTTCCATGCAGTTCATGAAGGGGGCGGCATGCCTGCTCTCCATGTAGTACATGATGTAGAAGTTACACATCTCATCTTCAGATGTCCCCCTGCAGGCAGAGACAGGTACAGACATCAGACCCTGCAGGCAGACTGAAGACCTGAGAGAGAATGCGTCCTCATACGCGGACTGAAGCTCCATGTGTTAGCAGTGTCAACACTGAGCAGCTCAGACTTCCTGCTTCTATCTGATCAGAGGACACGCCCGGCTCAGGGTCAGGACACTCAGCTGACGTGCATTCGGACTGATCACAGCGAGCATGTTGTCAGATCGCTTCCAGGAGTGTTTCACAGTTTAGCTCATCATAGCCGGTTTCCCTGCAGACAGACAGAGTCGGCTAAAACCCCAAGCAGGATACAGACCACATCACTCACAGACCCTGATGTGGCTCACAGGTCTGTTGTTTATCAGATCAATAAGACTTCCTGTTAACGGCTTTGCACATTCAGAGTGACTGCTGTCAGGCTGAGAGAGAGTAGACGCTCCTGCAACCATTATAAGAGAATAAGAGGAAGAGCTTCTTCTTCTTCTGTGAGAGAGAGAAAGAAGACCTGCAGAGCGGAGGGAGGAGGGGGACTTCACTTCTGCTGCTGGCTTTAAAGACTAAGAACAGAGAGCATCTCTGCTCCTGTTCACACCTGACCCAGATAGAGGCCAGGTTTTATGGTGACTCGAATAAAGGCCCGGAAATCTTAAAGGGGTCTATGTCAGAGCTCACCCGATGTAGGTCTTGGAGGTTCTTCCCTCTCCGGTGAAAACACACCTGGCTGCGACAGTGTCTCCGTACTTCACACTCAAGTCACTGTCCACAGGGTAGAACGCCTGCAGACACAGACTGATGTTAGCACTGTGACTGTTAGCTTAGCATAAAGAGTGGGAACGAGGGGAAACTGCTAGCTTAGCTTGCTTTAACGTACCTGTGGCAGCTGAGGAGACTGTCTGCCAATCAGAGTCCATTCCCCGTCTCTGATCCTGTATCCACTCACCACTTTACCTGTTACACACACACACACACACACACACACACACACACGCACGCACACATACACATCCCACACACACACACACACACACGCACACGCACGCACACGCACACACACACACACACACACACACACACACACACACACACACACACACACACACAGGTTAGCATGGGTGATGTCTGATAACAGCTGCTCTAAATCTGGATGATGAAGTGTGTGTGGACTCACCGAGGCGATGTGTGTGAGTCCTGAATGCGAATGGGTAGATGGGGTACGAGCTGTAATCACAGGCCACGTCTGCGTTTGTGACTGATGGAGAGAGGCAGAGAGGCAGAGAGGCAGAGAGGCAGAGAGGCAGAGAGGCAGAGAGGCAGAGAGACAGAGAGACAGAGACACAGAGACAAAGGGAGAGGCAGAGACACAGAGAGAGGCAGAGAGGAAGAGAGGAAGAGAGAGAGAGAGAGAGAAATGTCAGACAGGAACAATCTGCAGCAGCTTTGTTCGTCTGCAGATGAAGCAGCCTCTAAAAGTCTCTGTCTTTCCACAGAGCAGACACATCATGATGAACCCGTCCGTCAGAAACATGAAACATGAACACTGAAACACACCTCTCTTCCCCGGCAGGATGACCGTGTCCACAGACATGAGCAGATAGATACCAGCGATGAACGGCTGCCTGTGAGGAGGACACATCCACACACACACACACACACACACACACACACACACACACACACACACACACACACACACACACACACACACACACACACACACACACACACACAGTTAGAGGAAGCTGTTCGGATGATCTGTGTGTTGATGTTTTCAGCAGCGTGGTCAGTACTCACGGTTTGGTCGTCATTCTTAGAGAGAGTCCGGAGCAGTCTTTGTGATGGTCTGCAGAACAAAGACCAGAAACACATCAGCTCCCTCCCTTGCCTCCTCTTACTCCTCCTCCTCCCTCCATCCCTCCCTCCATCCCTCCCTCCATCCCTCCTCCTCCTCCTCCTCCTCCTCCTCCTCCTCCTCCTCCTCCTCCTCCTCCTCCTCCTCCTCCTCCTCCTCCTCCTCCTCCTCCTCCCCCCCTTCCACCTCCTCTTCATCTTCCTCACCTCTGAACGCTCCGTTGTCTCCGTAGTGAATCTGCAGCACAAAGTGAGACATCCCCGAGTTCTTCCCAACCTTGAAACCAACATCTGAAGAGAAACAGGGACGGGTCAGAGTTCAGGGGGAGACCGACACACACCTGTAGACTCACAGGACTCTACCTGAGACAGGTGAGTCAGTGTTAGTCTGAATGAGTTAACCGTTTCAGGGACACACCTTTAGGTAGTTTAGTGGGCGGGGCGTTACGAGCCCAGGCGTACATGATGGAGGCTTCATCCTTACAGGTTCCCTGAGAGCTCCCACAGTCCCTGAGAGAGAAAGAGAGGTAGGGAGAGAGAGAGAGGGAGAGAGAGAGAGGGAGAGAAGAATCAATAGCACTAAACACACACAGCTGTTTCCACTACAGAGAGAATAAACATACACAGGCAGGAAATTCGAAACAAAGGGGGAGTCAGAGGGAGTCGGAGTGTATTACCAGTAGGTGCTAGTGGAGACGGGAGTCTGGCAGCCAAACAGCAGCATGTGGTGAACTGTCTCCATGCTGGCGTGAGGGATGAAGTCGACTGAGGAAGAGGAACAGATTCATGAAGAGGGAGAGTCCTCAGATCGCACCTGTGTGTATCTGCCTGAGTGAATCTACCTGAGTCTATCTACCCGAGTCTATCTACCTGTGTGTATCTACCTGAGTGTATCTACCTGAGTGTATCTACCTGTGTGTATCTACCTGAGTGTATCTACCTGAGTCTATCTACCCGAGTCTATCTACCTGAGTATATCTACCTGTGTGTATCTACCTGTGTGTATCTACCTGAGTGTATCTACCTGAGTCTATCTACCTGAGTGTATCTACCTGTGTGTATCTACCCGAGTCTATCTACCTGAGTGTATCTACCTTTGTGTATCTACCTGAGTGTATCTACCTGAGTGTATCTACCTGTGTGTATCTACCTGTGTGTATCTACCCGAGTCTATCTACCTGAGTGTATCTACCTGAGTGAATCTACCTGAGTCTATCTACCTGTGTGAATCTACATGAGTCTATCTACCTGTGTGTATCTACCTGAGTGAATCTACCTGAGCATATCTACCTGAGTGTATCTACCCTAGTGTATCTTCCTGAGTGTATCTACCTGAGTCTATCTACCTGTGAGATCATGTTTAGATGTGAACTCACCGATGTAGGAGTCTCGAGTTGTTGGCACAGGAAACGACATGCACAGGTACGTGTCCGACTGAAACACAGAGTAAAGGTGTTCACTGTAAACTGAAATTATCAATAACCTACGTATAAACCAATAACCCTGATAATGAAGACCTCCTCTCAGTCCGACCCTGAACAGGACCTCGGGTCAGACTTGAGATCCTCGCTGCAAGTACAGAAACCTCTCAGGATCTCAGACTCACCGCAGCGGGGACGACTCCTGGCATCCTGATGTCCACTGAGAAGTTGTGAGAGTTTGTTAAGTCCTGATTGGTTCGAGACACGCAGGAGGCGGGGTCTGAGGAGACGCCTTCCTGAGACCTGAGGGAGGAACATAGGACGGTCTGAGGTGTGTCTCTACTCTCAGAGGTAACACTGAATATGTGATCTATGAATGCGATGCAGTTTAATACTTTGAACATGACATCAGGTTATAATAACACGTCTAACCAGTTCAATCAGGTCTGAACCTTTAACATAGGTGAGGTCTCTACAGGTACTCTGAGCTGGGTTTGAAATCAGGTTACTTTAACAGTCTGACCCTCGTTCATCAAATTTAAAGACAGGTATCCTGATCTGGAGCGATGGCTGAGACGCTTAACAACATGTGAGATGATGTGAGATTAAAAGCTGTGATTCTCTCTCACCTCCGGAGTCTGAGATGAAGATCGTGAGTCTTCAGGCCGTGACTGAGAGCCACGAAGAGCAGAGACAACACCACACACATTCCCATCATCATGCCTGAGGAGAGACCAGATCCTGATCCTGCTGCTGCTCTCTGGACTGAAAACAACACAAACACAGTCAGAGGAGAGGAGAGGAGGACAGCAGAGGAAGAGGAGAGGAGGAGGAGAGGAGGGAGGAGGGAGAAGAAGAGGAGAAGGGAGGGAGGAGGAGAGAGAAGGAGAGGCGGAGGGAGGGAGAAGAGGAGAGGAGGAGAGGAGAGGAGAGGAGGATAGGAGGAGAGGAGAGAGGAGAGAGGAGAGGAGAGGAGAGGAGAGGAGGATAGGAGGAGAGGAGAGAGGAGAGAGGAGAGAGGAGAGGAGGAGGAAGAGAGAGGAGAAGAGAGACGGAGAGACGGAGGGAGGGAGGAGAGGAGAGGAGAGAGGAGAGAGAATAGATAGATAGATAGATAGATAGATAGATAGATAGATAGATAGATAGATAGATAGATAGATAGATAGATAGATAGATAGATAGATAGATAGATAGATAGATAGATAGATAGATAGATAGATAGATAGATAGATAGATAGATAGATAGATAGATAGATAGATAGATAGATAGATAGATAGATAGATAGATAGATGGATAGATAGATAGATAGATAGATAGATAGATAGATAGATAGATAGATAGATAGATAGATGGATAGATAGATAGATAGGGGGTAATCGAGGAGTCCCACCTGTTCCCTGTCTGGGTGGATGAGGAGCAGGAGGAAGGTGGAGGTTCTGGTGGATGTTACTCCTCCTGCATGTCGGTCTGAAGGTCTCACTTGGTCCTCTGAGGAGGAAGATCAGCTTGAAACCAACACCTGGAACAAAACGGAGACATGTTACTATGACAACGGGCTGTCAGAGGTTCACGCTGACGGAGCGCTCTCTCTGATACCTGATCATGTTGATTCACAGCTCTGAGGACGGAGAGCTCCAAACATCCACAGAACCCGCATAGACAAACGCCATCCACGCGCCACTGACACGCTGCTCTAAAAATAACCCGTGTGTGTTTCTGGCGAGGATCATGGAGCACCTCAGACTTCTGTTACCATGGCGACAGCTCTGTTTCCTGTGTTATGCATGAACAGGTCGGCCAGCTCTGATTGGCTCACGGACCACTCGCACTGATCAGTGGAGCGCTCACATGCACGTGAAGGAGCAAAGGCTCATGGGAGAGAGCTGAGCGGCTATCACACAATGAACACGCTTTATTCTAACACTGCTCATCTTCCTCCTGATGATGATGATGATGATGATGATGATGATGATGATGATGATGACGATGATGATGACCTCACAGTCTCTGTCAGGTTTAAAGGACCCAGGTGTTTATGAGTCCAGCACGTGTTCCTCGTCATGTCTCGGCCCAACTCGCCACCTCATGAGAAACATGTGAGATGCTCTGACATCACAACATCAATCAAATCAAATCAAATCAAGCTTTATTGTCATTTTGTTCATACCACTGTAAAAACAAAACAAGAGTTTTTCCAGGAGATCAGTTTGTAAAATATAGTAATAAAAAATATGGCAATAAAAATCTAGTATAAAAATATATATTAAATATCTGTTGAAAACAGCATTCATACACACTCATTCATCAAAAAGTTAAAGTGCAGTAGGCAGTATAATAAGTACACAGCAGTGTATAAATGGTCATTTAAGAATTCAACAGTCTGATAGCCTGAGGTAGGAAGCTGTTTCTCAGCCTGCTGGTCCTACATTTATGGCTCCGCTGTCGTCTCTGCGAGAGCAGCAGCTGTAAGAAACAGTTGAGAGGGTGAGTGGTGTCCTTCACAATGTTCAGAGCCCTCTTCCTGCAGCGGCTCAGGAATATGTCCTGGACCGAGGGAAGTGACACTCCAGTTATTTTTTCCGCTGTCCTTACCACCCTCTGCAGGGCCTTCCTGTCAGCTTCTCTGCAGCTGGAACCATGTAGACATTCCAAAAGTCAGCACGCTCTCCACTGTCAGCCTGTAGAAGTTGGTGAGGATGCTGCGGGGGAGTGAGGCCTGTTTGAGTTTCCTCAGAAAGTACAGTCTCTGTTGGGCCCGTTTCACCAGTCCCGTGGTGTTTGCTGACCAGGAGAGGTCATCAGTGATCTGCATTCCAGGGAATTTGATGCTCTCCACTCTTTCCACTGCACGGCTGCTGACGCTGAGAGGTGTTGACGCATCATGTTTACCTGTCACAGAGGCTCTGAGGTCACACACCTGTGTGACCTCAGAGCCTCTGTGACGTCTGTAACTCAGGGGAAATTAAAGGATCATTCCGCTCAACATTAGCTGACACATTAAACATCATCACATGTTGAGGCTGCTTCATTGTCTGACATTCAGACCTCAGACACACCTGAGTCCACAGTTAAGACTCCACAGGTAAGACTCCACAGGTAAGACTCCACAGGTAAGACTCCACAGGTAAGACTCTGTGATGATCGTCTCTGTCTCTGGTTCCTTCAGGGGTTATTATTCACAACACGAATATCAGAGTCTACGATCCTACAATGACGTTTCTCTGATTTTCTGTAACAGAGGAGGAAAAAGAAACGCCTTCAAGACGTCTGAACTGTAATCAAACGATCCGTCATCAGAGCAGGTGGACAGGCTCTACCTGTCTATAGCTCAGGAAACAACATACATCAGCTCTCTTTTAACTCCACCAAGACCTGTTAAAAACCAGAGCCAGCTCCGACTGAGGGAAACCCTGACCCGGTCTCTCTCTCTCTCTATCTCTCTCTCTCTCTTCAAATAGCTTTGAAAGTTGAAACAATATTGCCAAAGCATAAACAAAGTCACATCAAACAATATATACAATCACAAAACCGACCGAGGTGTTGTACCACCAGAATCCAGGTCCAGGTCTTGCGGGTCTAATCTCTGGATCAGTCAGCTGGTTACTAAACCGAGTCTCTCGTTCAGAGTCGCCTCAGCTCGCCCCTCTGTCACGGTTCACTCAGACTCACGCCTGCAGCTGCTCCACATACTCTGCTCCAGGTTCCTAAAGGTGAGAGGTCTCTATGATTGAGACACCTGAGGGCTCCTGTCCCTCACCTGTGATCTACAGGTAAACCAGGTCATTAAGCAACACCAGGTATGTGAGGGAGGAGGAGCAGGATGAGGACTCACCTGAGGAATTATGTGAAGGTGTGTCCTCATCGCTGCAGCCTGAAGCTCTGTCAGAGGTCTGAGATCTCTGCAATACTTTAATCTCCTGTGCAATACTTAGATCTCCTGTGCAATACTTTGATCTCCTGTGCAATACTTTGATCTCCTGTGCAATACTTTGATCTCCTGTGCAATACTTTGATCTCCTGTGCAATACTTTAATTGAATCTGTTTTCCTGTTCATCTGTTAAAATGTTCTGAGGCAAATGTATTCATGTCTTTAATGTTTTATACTTTCTTTACAGATTTAGGTTTCTATATTTACGGCTCTTACTGTCTTGTTGTTGAGTACTTGGCAATAAAGCTTTCCTGAATCCTGAATCCTGAATCTTAAAAACTGCTGTTGGTAGTCGTGATATAAACATCAGTTCGGAGAGAGATTTCGAATGTCAACACTACCCCTCCCCTCTCTGCTGTCGTAACCCGGCCCACTAAAGATTGTTGTGTGCGTTCTATGAGGAATTATTGGCTTCCCAGCCAATCATAACGACGTAGTGGGGCCTCCATTCGACCAATCAGGACAGAGGGTTGGGGAGTAGCTCTGATTGGTCCATGATAACGGGAACAAGGGGAATAATAACATTGCTTCATACAAAGGCGTTGGAAAACAGAGATTTCGCCATAATCTTATCTCCAAACCCAGCAGAAAAAAGGACAGTTTTTTACACCATTCCTACCAACAGCAGCTTTGAATCTTGAATCTTAAATCTTAAATCCTGAATCCAGAATCTTCAATCCTGAGTGGAGTGAGACTGAGCTGCCTGTCGTCAGCTAACAGCTCAGAGACAAACTGCAGACGAGCTAAAGATCAGAGATATTCAAACACCGTCTGAACTCTGCCTAGGATCAAACACTCATCTTTGTTCTCTCAACGCTGCTGTCCTCTGCACACACACAGACACACACACACACACACACACACACACACACAGACACACACACACACACACACACACACACACACACACACACACACACACACACACACACACACACACACACACACACACACACACACACACACACACACACACACACACACACACACACACCTGTAGAGAGAACCAGGAGAGAAAGCTTCTGTGTTCACGTGAATATATTTACTCTATGCATCCTCACTGAGGAGGAGCAGAAGCTAATGGGTTCAGAGTTAGATACAGAGAGTTGGTGTTAACACACAGTGCTGATGATTAAAGGGACAGTTCAAACATTTAGTTGAAGCTGGTTTCAACACGTGATCCGGTTTCTGGAGTCCGGTCTCAGAGCTCTGTGGGTGAAGAACAGTTTGTTCTTTAAATCTGGGATATTATTTATGATATAAACATTTGATCTGATAAATATAACCACAGATCAGCTGTTTGCTCTTTTCAAGAAATGAAATCGAAATATTTCCCGTCTCTGAATTTAACCACGGAAACTTAGAATAAATGATGATAAAGTTTAAACATCGAACAGTGATGTGTTCACTTTTATGAACCAGCCTCACCATACAGAACTAAAGGAGGGCGTCAACAACAACAACAACAACAACAACAACAACACGGACAGTTTATCATAATGATTATCATGGACGTCTGAGAGCGCGGTGAGGAGGCGGAGTCTCAGGTTCACCGCATGCTGCACAAACAGACTCATTAACCAGACAGACTCATTAAGGGTTATAAATATGATCAATGATCTTGTTTCTGATCCATCAGCTCATGATCAGCTCAGGATCAGAGTCCTCACACTCATCACCATGCTGCTATCACTTTAAACTCTGTAACACCACGTTTAGAAAAAGAGTTCAAAACTATCAGACGACAGAGATCAACAGCTTGAGCTCCACGACTCAGACACACCTGCAGTTACATTAGGTACACACACTGTGTTTACACAACCACACACACGGTCTGTTCTCCTCTTCAAGACAAACAGTGTTACAACGAGAGAGTCCATCACAGCACAGAGAAAACCGGAGAGGATCTTGCAGAGGATATCAAAGAGAGGATCTCACATTCAGAGGATCTCACATTCAGAGGATCTCACATTCAGAGGATCTCACTGAGGATCAGTCACTGAGAGTATCTCACGGTGTCACACATCCATGGTACTCACAGGTGTACAGGGCTCTGAGACGCGTCCACAGGTATCACCACAGACAGTATGGACATAACTCTGATACCATATCAGTCCATCGCATTATGATGATGGTTACAGACGGCACAGGAACAATCACTGAGCCGCTCAGCCTGATGACTCATCTCTGTCCACACTCGCTGAGCTACAGAGACGAAGAGTAGGAGGAGGTGGAGGAGGGGCAGGGCCGCTGTGCTGACGTCACAGCCCACTGAGACCGAGGCAGGAAACTATGGAAACAAGCTCATCCCACTCATGGACCACAGCACGTCCTCCCTCAGCTCCAAACAGCACAGCCATGATTTACATTATGATGATAATAATGATGATTATTATGATGTTTATTATGATGTTTATAATGATGTGTATTCTAATGTTGCCCTGTGATGGGTTGGCGACCCGTCCAGGGTGTACCCTGCCTTCCGCCCAAAGCCAGCTGGGATAGGCTCCAGCCCCCCGTGACCCCTAATGGGATAAGCGGTCAAGATAATGGATGGATGGGATTCTAATGTTTATTATGATGTTTATAATGTTTTTTATTATAATGTTGTTTATTATGATGTTTGTTATGATGTGTAGAATGATTTTTGTAATGTTTATAACATAGACTGTATAAAATATGGACGTAGTATCTGTGACGTCGCCCATCTGTTTCTGAAGCGCTGTTTTGAGGCCAATTGGCAGCGGCAGCCATATTGCTGTGGAGCCAGTGTGACGTAAAGAGACTGTGTTTGAACCTCCAGCTACAGCTACAGTGTTCCTGCCTGTCAATCAAGTCAGCTGTGCCTCTCATTGGAAGACTCGTAATCTCAATATCTTCGAAATTTCCGCATTAGAAAAAAATTCACCCCCCTCACAGTGAGAGCCGATCAAGCGGCAACCTCCGGTCTAAAAATATGAGCCCAATGCAGAAGTGTTAAAAGCTGCAGTTCATCGAGGATCAGCTTGAGGCTGGCTCCGGAAGTACCGGAAAGTCACATACACATGAATGGAAAAAAGACGATCTTTACAGCAAAAATAAACATGTTTACAGCCTGGTACAAAAGATGAGTGTTGTCTGGATAGCTAATTTCTTGATGTGCTCTCACTGTGAGGGGGGTGAATTTTTTTCTAACGCGGCAATTTTGAAGATATTGAGATTACTAGTCTTCCAATGAGAGGCACAGCTGCAACACTGTTGGCTAGGAGGCTCCAACTCCGCCTCTTTACGTCACACTGGCTCGACAGCAGGAATATGGCTGCCACCACCGATTTGCCTCAAAACAGCACTGCAGAAACAGATGGGTGACGTCATGGATACTGCGTCCATATTTTATACAGTCTATGGTGTCGAGAAATGAGCTATCCAGACTACACTCGTCTTTTGTACCAGGCTGTAAACATGTTTATTTCTGCTGTAAAGATCGGCTTTTTTGAATTGGTGTGTATGTGGTTTCCAGTATTTCCGGAGCCAGCCTCAAGCGGATCCTTGATGAACTGCAGTTTTTAACAGTTCCACATTGGACTCATATTTTTAAACCGGAGGTTGCCGCTTGGTTTATAATGATGATTATTATGATGTTCATTATGATGTTCATAATTATGTTCATTATGATGTTTATAATTATGTTCATTGTGATGATTATTATGATGTTCATTATGATGTTTATTATTATAGTGTATTATGATGTTTATTATTATAGTGTATTATGATGTTTATTATGATGGTGTATTATGTAGTTTATTATGATAGTGTACATTTATTGTCTGTGTTTTATTTTAATATAAGCTCGACATGTTTTGCTACCTACAGGTTGAATACAGACTTATAAACTGAATATTGAAACAGCAGCAGATCGATGAAAGCCTGTCTTTAATTGAACAAATGAATCCTCCTCGGTTTAGAAGCATACTGACAGATAAAGTGTCTCAGTCCGGTTGTTCTTATTTATGATGTCTGAGCCAGCACACAGCGTTCAGATACATTTACTAATAGTGCTGCACACACACACTAACAGATCAACATTAGCTCATACACTACACACACACACACACACACACACTAACAGATCAACATTCGCTCATACACTACACACACACACTAACAGATCAACATTAGCTCATACACTACACACACACACACACACACACACTAACAGATCAACATTAGCTCATACACTACACACACACACACACACACACTAACAGATCAACATTCGCTCATACACTACACACACACACTAACAGATCAAAATTAGCTCATAATGGCTAATAAGGGTTAATCACGCTGCTGTACGTGAGCTAACGTTAGCTGCTGTTTAGAGTCTGAGCTCAGATCACTCTGGTCACAGGCGTTAGCTTCAACATTAGCTCGACACACACATACACACACTTTGAATAAACGGGCAGTAAAGGTGAAAACATTAGCCTACCTGTTCAGCTCCTCTCAGCTGTCAGTAAACGCCCTCAGCTCTCTGAGCTCAGAGGAAGGAACCCTGCAGGACAACAAGCCCACTTCCGGTCCTGTTACTAGCTCCACCTCCACACATACACATACACACACTGTGTGTGTGTGTGTGTGTGTGTGTGTGTGTGTGTGTGTGTATGTGTGTGTGTGTGTGTGTGTGTGTGTGTGTGTGCAGGGGGCAGAGGGGTGGACGCTGGGCTGTTAGTACTGCAGTGAGCATGTAACCTGGATTAAATGGTGAAATCAGGTCTGAGTCAGAGACTTACAGTCCTTGGTCTGAGACCGGGTTTGAGATCAATCCAGTCTATGAACACCTGTCTGTTTTAACCCTCCTAATTACCTTAGGGTCAACTGGACCCCATTCAATGTTTAATGCTCTAAATTAATGACTAACATAACTTTTCCTCATTTAAAGGGGACAACTGGGAAACAAAATTAAAATGTTGATATGTTCCAATTTACTGTAAAAAAAATTATCATCAGTGTTCCTTGGGGTCAATTTGACCCCAGGCTGTTTTAGCTGAATATAGCATAAGAAATATCAACATTTTACATTTGTTGTAGTTGTTTTGGGTGAAATTGAGGTCACTATAACCAAGTACACTTCCGCATGAGACTGCAGGAGCTGGGATGAAACCGCCAGCCTTCAGATTGAGATATAATATTTCCAGCCACCATGTCACTAAAGACATTCAATGATGAGTCCTGTGTCATACGCTCTGATTACATAGAAACAAGGCAGGACCAACAAGAACATGACAAACTTGCAGCAGTTTGATGTTCTGTTTCACAAATAAAGTCCTTCTGAATGCTTTAAATTGTGTTTATGCTGAAATAGATTTTATTTAAAGATCTATTTAGGTAGGCAACAAAGAAACATAAAGTACCTCACATATAAAGCTTGGTATCAATCAGTTTCTGGCGGTTTAGATTGCTGGGGTAAAATTGATCCAAAGGATAAAAGATGTAAGTAAGTTTGATGGTAACAGGAGGGTTAATGTTGTAAGCTGTACGTTTGACAGGTGAGGGAGGAGGGCATGTTACTGTAACAGCAGAGTCGTTTTACAACAGGGGTTAAAATCTGTCCATATAGATGTATTTATTTATTTGATTATTTTGTTTATTTGTTTATTTGTTTATTTGTTGTATTGCACATTTAAAAGAACAAAAAATTCCTGCTCAATAACAAGAGCCAGGATATATTATAACTAACTGTAGTGACATTAACTGTGCAGGAGGAGCCAAACACACCCTGACAGGTGGGCCGAGTGGCACTCCTGATAAAAACATCCAACATACAGACAAAGTGTTCATGAACAGAACATCTACACAAAACTAACCACACAATGTGAGGGCCAACCAGAATGATTCATGCGAGAAACAATGTTAGAAATAAAGACAGTATCAGGAGATGCAAATATGGATTAATCAGGTTGTGATCAAAGATGGAGAGGATTCGGAATGACTGAAAGAGAGGAGATGATCCTCTGAGGGATTTATTCTCAGGTGTGGATGTTTAATCTTCATTATGAAATCTGTCTGAACACAAAGTCTGATCCACTTCTGCAGACAGATTAAAAATGACTCTGCTGCTTAAAATAAATAAATAAGAAACGTTAAAACAACAATAAAAAGAAACATCACTCACAGAGTATCATGACATCATCTTTATAACAATAGATGAATATAGAGTGAGAGGATCACAGGTTACAGGGCCTCTCTCTCTGCCCATCTCTCAGGGCAGGATGATTAAAGTCATGCATTAAATGTGTTGGGTTATAGGGTTAGTGTGTCTGTGTTATATAAGTGTTATTAGGCATGTGTGTCTGTGACCTGAATCCTGAACCACAGTAAGAGATGACTCAGGTTAAAACATGCTCCTCAGACTGCTTCCTGTCTGGAACTCTTCCTTTAGTTTTTAAATGTGACTTACATTTTTCTTTCTGCAGAGTTTAGATTGAATGTGTGCTACTTTTTAAAGTTAATTAATCATAATAAACATGTGTGTTAGTGTTAACAAATCAGTGATCAGTGCAGACAGAATGGGTTAATAATAACTGATGTGTACGTGTGTTTGCACACATTCTCCATGATCCTGCTTCATGAGTCAGAGAAGTCTGCTCACGCCCCTGAGCAAGGTGTCATTTATTAACCAGTCTGAATCGTATTATTACTCAGAGTATTTATTTATTTATGTATTTATCTATCTATCATGTTCATGCTGCTGTGCAGTGGTTCTAGTCTTAGGTGAACAGGTCTCCTCAGAGGTTAAAACAGACATAAATATTTCCAACCTGCTATTGTTTCTGTTCTCTCATGAGTTATCTTTGTTTTTAGTCTTTGTTTTAGAAACAAAAATAGATAAATAACAGTTTACTGACTTAAACGCGGAGCTAGGTTGATGTTGCGCTTTTATTCTGAAAATCTGACCGGAAGTCGTGTTTCTGTTTACCCGGTGCTAGTTACAGTTAGCATAGGAGCCTGTTAGCCGTGGTCAGGGTTACCTGTTGCCTGTACCTGAACACTGTCCAGGTGTTATCGAGTGTGCTGCGTAATGACGTCATGTGACCCTTACAGGTATGTCTGTTTGATAATTAGGAAGCTGGAGTTAGCTCCCGGCTAACGGAGGGGTTAGCAGCTGTCTGTAACCTCACAGCTGCTGGTAGAGTACACCTGTACGTATATGTGTGTGTGTGTGTGTGTGTGTGTGTGTGTGTGTGTGTGTGTGTGTGAGTGCGTGCGTGCGTGTGTATTTGTGTGTGTGTGTGTGTGTGTGTATTTGTGTGTGTGTGTGTGTGTGTGCGCGCGCGCGCGCGCGTCCTCTGACAGGAAGCTCACCTGCAGACACCTGTGTTTGATCTGCTGCGCACACAGTGTATGGGTCTGTTTGCATCAAAAACACTTTAATGTTACTCTGCACATTAACCTTCAGTATCCATAGCAACGACCTGATACGGCCTGGACAGGTAGCACCAGGTGACCTTCATACAGAGAGAGTAAACATGGATATCAATAAGTTCATAACCTCCTCTCAGAGTGACGACATGAAGAGCAGCAGAGAGCCTGACTGATGACTTTATTGTTATTATTGTTGTTATTGTTGTTGTTGTTGTTGTTGTCATGATCATCTATATAGTGCCCTGGTGCATGCTGGGGGGGCTCATAGGTGTCCTCATGTACCTTCCATCGGCCTCCAGAGGTGGATCCAGAGGGGGTCCTGATTGGTGAATCCTGGTGCATTAACAGATCTAGAACTATGATCTGTGTTTGACGGCTCAGATTCAAACTTTAAAAAACGTGAATACTTTAATTAACGCCATGCCTCTTTTGCTGTGTGAAACAGGAAGTACAGGCTTTTTTATTCTCTGTATATAACACCGTCTCTCTCCCCCCTCTCTCCTTCTCTCCCCCCTCTCTCCTTCTCTCCCCTCTCTCTTCCCTCTCTCCTCCCTCTCTCCTCTCTCTCCTTCTCTCTCCTCCCTCTCTCCTCCCTCTCAGACGGTGATGGCTCCCAGCAGCAGTAGTTCTGTGTCTCACGGCTTCCCTGTGGTCGCAGTGTGTCTTGCAGCTCTGCTGCTCTCTAACCTGCTGCTCTACCTGTACCTGGACTCTCTCTATCACAGCGATGATCACCCGTTCTCCACTAATGACCACTGTCTACCTGGGCACTTTAAGATGACCACCATGAGGAACTGCACGCCCTGGCTGCAGTGTTCACAGATTAAAGCCGAGGTCCACCCGCTGAAGCTGGTCGGACAGGGAGCGGTCAAAAAGGTACACACATTTTTTACAGTGTGATGGTAACACTGGGAGGATGGAGGTTCATTTTTTACAGTGTGATGGTAACTCTGGGAGGATGGAGGTTCATTTTTTCCAGTGTGATGTTAACTCTGGGAGGATGGAGGTTCATTTTTTCCAGTGTGATGTTAATACTGGGAGGATGGAGGTTCATTTTTTACAGTGTGATGGTAACTCTGGGAGGATGAGGGTTCATTTTTTACAGTGTGATGTTAACTCTGGGAGGATGAGGGTTCATTTTTTACAGTGTGATGTTAACTCTGGGAGGATGAGGGTTCATTTTTTACAGTGTGAGGTTAACTCTAGGATGGAGGTTCATTTTTTACAGTGTGATGTTAACTCTGGGAGGATGGGGGTTCGTTTTTTACAGTGTTGATTTGTTGACTGAGTGGATCAACTTTGTAAATCTGGATTTAACATCTGATCAGATTTATGTTTGATGATAGACCAACAGTCTGTGTGTGTGTGTGTGTGTGTGTGTGTGTGTGTGTGTGTGTGTGTCTCTCTCTCTCTCATATCTTTATGATCCTGACTTGATTCACAGAAGTCAATAATCCCTTTAGTGCGTAAAGAGATTATTTTATGTTATAATGAATGTTGAAGTCTCAGAGCAGCACGCAGGACGAACACGCTGCATGATGGGAAACTGTGTCAGGTCACTGACACTGCTGAGAGGAGGAGGTGGAGGAGGAGGTGGAGGAGGCTGCAGCATCACATTTTCTTTCTGTTTTCTTTTATTATGAAGATTGTTTCCATGTGACAGAGAGAGAGGGTCTCCCCGTGTGCAGCCTCTCACAGACTCTACCTATCTGTCCTCAGGTGTACCTGTCAGAGTGGAGGGGACAGAAGGTGGCTCTGTCCAGTCTGTCCTCTCTGGATTACCTGGAGGACTTTCTGCATGGACTGTCGATGCTCCGGGCCCTGCAGGGACCCTGGGTGGTGCAGCTGGTGGGGCTGTGCCTGGAGGACCACACTCAGGTCACAGAGTTCCACCCTCTGGGCTCCCTGCTGAACCTGGAGGCCGTCCTCTCTCAGGAGCAGCACCTCAAACACAACAGCTGGCAGGTGAGACTCAGCCTGGCCACGGACTACGTCTCCATCCTTCAGTTCCTCCACAGCAGCCCGGCCGGGCGGAGGGTCATGTGTGACTCCAACAGCCTGGAGAAGACTCTGTCCCAGGTCCTGCTGACCTCTGACCTCCACCTGGTTGTGAATGACCTGGACGCTCTGCCGGAGGTAGACCGGTCCAGGGGCCTGCTAGTGAAGTGCGGGCACCGGGAGCTAACGGGGGACTTTGTGGCCCCGGAGCAGTTGTGGCCCCTCAGAGACGAGACCTTTTCAGACCAGCTCATGCCGGCGTACGACGAGAAGACGGACATCTGGAAGATCCCTGACGTCACCTGGTTCCTGATGGGACGGGTTCCCGGAGGAGACCTGGTCCACTTCCACCTGTTCCAGATCCACGAGCAATGTAAAAAGGTGGACCCTAAGCTCCGCCCCTCAGCTCAGGACGTTCTACGGGTGTACAAATCAGTGTTCAGCAGCATGGTGAGGGACAGAGAGACGCTGTAGGACTCCACGAGACCGTCTAATAAACCAAGCTCTGTTTGAAACTCTGGTTTACTGATGTGCAGTTTATTCACTCATTCATTCATTCATGCATTCATTTATTAATGTATTCATTCAGCCCAATCAGTCCCGTAGATCAGAGCTCTGTTTGGGTTCTCTCATCAGCTGAGGAGGATCTGCTACATCCTGGCGTTCAGACGCTCGGCGCCCCCTGCTGTCTCAGTAAAACACAAACAT